>NC_080733.1:5994955-6117455 GCF_019097595.1 Hemibagrus wyckioides | reverse complement strand
AGGGGAAAAAAGTACAAGAAAGTAGATACATATAACTTGGTTTTAAAGAGAGTGTGTGTACAGATACTTGAATAAAGTTTTGGCATCACTGGGATTAGTACGTCAGGACAGTCATTTATTACTGCTGTCATTTAGACTATTATATTTTACTGTTAAAAAATATCGAAATACAAAATACTGCCCAGGCAATTTGCTGCTCATATTATATACAGCAATTAATTCACTATGAGCTCCAACTCTTCTTACACACTAGGAGGCATCAGCAGAGGTAGCAGCATTCAGAGAACAAAGCATGCTGGTGAGAACCTAACTGCCTCGAAGCATGCTTACTTACTAGTGCAAAAAGTTGAGCTAATCAGGAGGATGTGTTATGGCACGAGTCACACACGAAGCCTGCAGCCTTTTTTTTGGGCCCGCGTGAACTTATATCACTGAAACAGCTTGTAGTACACCACTGCTCAAGAAATTCACACTGTCCATAAAACAGCCCTGACCTGTCAAAGCATGGACTCCACTAGATCCCTGAAGGTGTGCTGTGGTATCTGGCACCAAGATGTTAGCAGCAGATCATTTAAGTCCTGTAAGATGTGAGGTGGGGCCTCCACGGATCGGACTTGTTTGTCGTCTAGCCATCACAATCAGGATATATATATATATACACACTGCCAGTCAAAAGTTTGGACCTCCTAATTCCATGGTCTTTCCTGATGTTTATTTCTTTCTACATTTCTACAATGCTGAAGGCGGCCGAGATACACAGTAATGTCCTTTGAACAGTTGATATTGAGAAATGTCTGCTACTGATGCTCTGTAAAGCCTTCATAACGGCTCTAATCTGAGGTGCTGTTAATTGGTGATTTCTGAGGCTGGTAACTCTAAATGAACTTCTCCTCTGCAGCAGAGGTCAGTTTTGGTCTTGCTTTACTGGGATGGTCTTCATGTGGTCCAGTTTCATCATGGTGCTTGGTGGGTTTTGCAAATGCACTTGACAATACTGTTCTTGCAAGAACTATTCCAGAACACCTGACCTTCGTGTCTTAAAATAACAACTGACTGTTTTTTGTTGTCGTTACATATGGATTACTTAAGTCCATGTGTGTTATTTCATAGTTTTGAAATCTCCAGTATTGTTCTAGAATGTAGAAAATAAATCCCCAAACAAAAAACATTGAATTAAAAGGTGTGTCCAAACTTTTGACTGGTAGTGTATATGTACACACACACCGATCAGGCATAACATTATGAGCAGTGACAGATGAAGGGAATAACACTGATTAACTCCTCATCATGGCACCGGTTAGTGGGTGGGATATATTAGGCAGCAAGTGAACATTTTGTCCTCAAAGTTGATGTCTTAGAAATGGGTGAGGCCAAGCCTCGACGGGTGAGGGCTGTTACACAATATTAGGCGAAACTGTCATTTATCAGAAAAAAATTCCTGTTTGCTGCACTTGATGTAAATCACACTCGCAGCTAAAAACAATTCAGAACCATGTTGTCTGTTGTGCTGTACTGTGAATTTGTGTGAAGAGATGACGAAACACACAAAGAAAAATGAGGATTGGTAATTAAACCAGTAAGTGTGACACATTTTAAGTGGACGTCAGAAAGCAGCAGCAGCAGCAGAGATGACACCGAATTGTTATTTAACTTAATCGAAGCACATTATATCTTTTTATTAACAAGTAATAACACTGTCAAACATTTACTGTTAAAAAAAAAAAAAAAAACATGTTAATAAGAGGGCAAAATGATCCCTTATATTCTATATCCTAAATTCTTCCAGTGCAGTACTGATATAGCAGTGGTTCGATTTGTCATTTTTACAAAGTAAATGTATTAAAATGCTATATTTTATTTGTGTCTGTATCAGGATACATCTTATATAGCTGCTTTAGTGTATCGCCTCGTGCTTACGTTATTTACATTTCTGGCATTTGACAGACACCCTTATCCAGAGCGACTTACAATTTATCTCGTTTTTATACAACTGAGGGTTAAGGGCCTTGCTCCGGGGCCCAGCAGTGGCAGCTTGGTGGACCTGGGATTCAAACTCACAACCTTCTGATCAGTATTCTAACACCTTAACCACTAAGCTACTGTATATTATATCATGTCACTCAAATGATACAGCACTTTGATCGTGCAGCCACATTTTATTGGTCGTTATTTTTCTATAGAGCAAAAGGGCAGTTTAAAATTAAGGACCACAAAAGGCCTCTCTGCCTCCTCCTGTGTTAGACACACTCTGGCTTTGACTCTTGGTCTCCAGTCAGCTAAAACGTTATCTATTAATCCTGCTGAGGCAGAGCCACTCTCCTGTATGGCGTACTATAAAACACAGGCCTGTTTTGGTCAGTGAGATTGTGCAGGAATGCAGACAGCTGACTATTTCAGGCTGTAACAGCGTGAGTTGTGTTGCTAGTTACAAAACCTGGACATTGCTTTCAAGAAGATCAGGTTATCTATGGAGAGAAAACAAGAACAGTGCAAGATGCCTGGCCTCCCTAAAGAACTTAAGATCTCCAGCTGGTCCACCTGCAGCTCATCTCCCACTTTGCTTGCCTCTGATCAGGTTGTAAACGATGAAACTGAAGCACCACGCCTGCACCTCCTGCTAGTGGAAGCATGCTTAGCACTGACAGCATGCCTTTGGCTAATGAATACAGTACTAAAAAAGAGATGATACGCAAGCCTTGCAAGCTCGGGACGTCTTGAGATAAGAGGCTGCAGATGACGAATGGCCTCGTAACGCAGTACTGCAGAAATAAGCTGCCCTGAGGCCACACTGCCAGGGGAAATATCTATTGTAGAACAACGTGAATACCTGGTGCTTAAAAGCTGAAAAATGGAGCAGGCCACGTAAGCGTGCATTCGCTGATGGAACGCCTAATTAAGACAAAGTGGGCCGCAAATCTGCCTGACATTTCGCCAGCACCAGAGGGGCCTGACTGTCGGCACGGTAACACATAGATATCGGGCCAATGGCATCCCCCAGCTGAGGCTTATTCCCTGACATGCAATCATTGG
Organism: Hemibagrus wyckioides; assembly: GCF_019097595.1. Lineage (NCBI taxonomy): Eukaryota > Metazoa > Chordata > Actinopteri > Siluriformes > Bagridae > Hemibagrus > Hemibagrus wyckioides. Next base: position 6,114,425 of record NC_080733.1, on the reverse strand, counting down.
CTATGTAAATAATCAGACTTATCTGAAGGGGATATTCTTATAAATCCATGTAATAATCCTGTTGGCCCAACACATATCATTACTCAAATATGCGAATAAAAACACAAGAAAAATAATCCTAATTGCACAGGAATGGTTTTACCTGGAATGTTTCAGAAGTAATCACTCTTTAGTAAACGCAGAGCGTGTATACAAGTCAAGAGTGTGTGTATGTGTATGTAAAACATGGAACTTTTTTTTTCCCCGTTTAATCTGAGATGCCGCACAAGATAGAGACGGAAAACAAGAGAAAAAATTCTTTATCTCAGAAGGAATGCTGGAATCAGCTGAAGGATCAGTGCGGCAGGGTCGGAGTCGGGGAGCAGAAGAGGTTTTACTCTGCCCTTATCAAGCCGGCAGTGCACTCAGGGAGAAAGAGGAGCGAAAAGGATGGAGGACAGATTGAGCGTATCAGCACGGAGGTGATCAGGCCCATCTGTGTGACGCGGGTCCAGACTAAGCAGACGGCTGCAAGCGGTGATGAGATTTCACCCATGCTGCCTGGACAGACAAATAAATATCCTGCTCACCGTAGAGCTCTGCTATGCTGGGAACTGGCAAGTGCTACACTGCCATCTGATAGCATTATCGACCTGTTAAAAAGGTGGAGAAATACACTGAAAGGACATGACGAAGGCTCCAAGGCCACCCAGATACATGCTTGACATGAGGCACATGATAGCCGGAGCAAGGTCAGAAAAGGAAGTTAGTTTAATCTTGCCTTACAATGAAAGCTGTCAAATGGAAAGAGGCAGATTTCCAAGATGTGATTAGTCAGAGTGGGCGTGAGAAACGAAAAAAAAAATGTATGGGAGAGTGAGTGGTTACGGGGTAAAAAGCAGAGGTGATAGCTACATTCACTTCACATTCAGAGCTCTGTGTTATGAATCATTGCCCTGAGCAGAACAAATGACTATAAATGGCACCATTATGATAAAGCAGAGGGTAAAGGAGGCTCCAAATGAAAGCAGCGTACACATCCACACACAGCCTGTGTAATTATCTGAATGCGTGGCGTAAATACATACAGGCAGAGTTCTCTCCGTAATTGATTCGCCAGAGCCGCTCTGTTGTTAATAGCTAGAGGACACGCTGCGGTCCCGCATTAAGAGAGAGGGGGGTTGTGGGGAGGCGTGGTGCAGGTGTTAAGATTTGATTTGTTGGGATGCCGAAATGGCCACCATGACTCTCTTTAGTCACACAGCTTAATTACAAATAACCTGTGTGCTAGCCAGCCAGCCAGCCAGCCAGACAGCCAGACAGACAGCCAGACAGACAGCCAGCCACACACACAAGCACAAACACAAACACACTTACATACACGCACAATAGCGCGCACACACACACACAAACACAGAAGTGCAGACACACACACGCAAGCATAAACACATGCACATACACACACACAAGCACACACACATGCACATATACACACACTCACGCACACACACGCACAAACACACGTACATACACGCACAATAGCACAAACACACGCACACTAATAAACATTTATAGATGTGCACACACACAAGCATGCACACACATATGCACACACACACACACACACACATACATACACACACACACAGACACACTAGTACACTTAAACTTGGGCACACACACAAGCACACACTCAAGCACACACACACACAAGCATGCACGCACACAAGCACACACTCATACACACACATACGCACACAAACACAAATACACTAATAAACATTTATAGATGTGCACAGACACAAGCTTGCACACACATGCATACACACACGCACACACATACATACACACACGCACAGACACACAAGTACACAGTTAAACTTGGGCACACACACACACACAAGCATGCACACACACTCAAGCACACACACATACAAGCACGCAAACACTCATACACACACATACGCACTCATACTCAATCATGCATATATATGCACATTCATACACACACATATGCACACATGCACATACACACAAGAATACACATGCTCATGCACACACATATGCACACACACACACTTTCCCTTCATCAGTATCCATAATTAAGCATTAAATGACAGCAGTAATGAAAGCCTCACATGCACATGTGCTCTGATGGACCATGCAAAACCACGGCCTCAGAGAAATTCGGTGCTTAGTGGAAGTCTGTTGGAATCTGTGCAAATGTTTCAGCCCTCCAGATTCGCCTGTGGGCTCCCAGAATGCCGGTGGGCCAGTCACCTGTGGAGGAGCACTTGCCCAAGGGATTGCACTGACAAAACCCAATTTCAGGGCTGAATGTCGATTCCAAAAGCAGTGCAAACACTTTTCCTTCTGAAACTAAAGCACAGAATGACACGGGCCTGTTAAAAACACAGGCATAGGAATGATTTCATAGCACCTGTCTACCCCCTGTATGATCTCTCAGTGCCATGTGTGTGTAAAGTTATTCCTGAGTCTTTTCATCAGCTGGCATGTGATGTGACATCTGTAGGGTTTCATTTTACAGAACGTACAGTGAAACTGAGAAGCAATATCACACACTTGTCATATACACATAGCACATCCCACATCTCATGTAAACACAGGAAATGTAAAAAAAATCCAAGAAAAATGTGCTACAAAAAAAAAAAAAGCAAGAGGGATTTGTAAACTCTTGTGACTTCAAGGACCTTCATGCATAGAATCTCATTTACTATAAAACTTAGATATATAATGTACATTCCCAAAATGCATTAAAATGCTTTAAAAATTGAAAGCTGTGCTAATTTGTCATGTCCCCACACATGCACATTCACTTTTAATTAGAAATAAAATTAAGCTTTGAAAATGAAATCATTCATTTTATTTATTTATTATATACCTTTCAGGACCTTGTATCATGTATCATGTAAAGTGTAGTATGTACTGAATGCATCATGTATCATGGATATACACCGATCAGGCATAACATTAAGAGCACTGACATGTGAAGAGAATAACACTGATGATCTCATCATGGCACCTGTTAGTGGGTGGGATATATTAGGCAGCAAGTGAACATTTTGTCCTCAAAGTTGATGTTAGAAGCAGGAAAAATAGGGCAAGTGTAAGGATGTGAGCGAGTTTGACAAGGGCCAAATTGTGATGGCTAGACGACTGGATCAGAGCATCTCCAAAACTGCAGCTCTTATGGGGTGTTTCTGGTCTGCAGTGGTCAGTATCTATCAGAAGTGGTCAAGGCTCATTGATGCACCTGGGGAGTGAAGTCTGGCCCGTGTGGTTCGATGTACTGTTGAGCTACTGTTGCTCAAATTGCTGAAGAAGTTAATTCAGTTATTGCTAACAGAAAGGTGTCAGAATACACAGTGCATCAGAGTTTGTTGTGTATGGGGCTGCATTGCCGCAGACCAGTCAGGGTGCCCATCCTGACCCCTGTGCAACGCCGAATACGCCAAAAATGGGCACGTGAGCATCAAAACTGAACCCTGGGAAACCTTGGGTTCTGCCATCCATGTGGATGTTACTTTGACACGTACCACCTACCTAAGCATTGTTGCAGACCATGTACACCCTTTCACTGAAACAGTATTCCCTGATGGCTTTGGCCTCTTTCAGCAGGAAAATACACCGTGCCATAAAGCAAAAATGGTTCAGGAATGGTTTGATGAGCACAACAACCAGTTTAAGGTGATGACCTGGCCTCCAAATTTCTCAGATCTCGATCCAATCGAACATCTGTGGGATGTGCTGGACAAACAAGTCTGATCCATGGAGGCCCCACCTAGTCACTTACAGGACTTAAAGGATCTGCTGCCAACATCTTGGTGCCAGATACCACAGCACACCTTCAGGGATCTAGTGGAGTCCATGCTGCGATGGGTCAGGGCTGTTTTGGCAGCGAAAGGATATTAGAAGGAAAGGAATATTAGACAGGTGGTCATAATGTTATGCCTGATCGATGTATTTTTTGTTTTTTATTTTAAATAAATAAAAAAAGATTTTCAATCTGGTCTCAGACTGTATATATTTGTTCTAAAATTAGAACTAGAATTAGAAAACAGTTTTTATTATATAATTATAGAATTTTTCATTTTTATAAATTCCTGAAATTTTAAGGATTCTTTTAGGAACTCTCCAAAAGTTAGCTTACTGTAAGATCGGCCATGCCAGGACTATAAAGTACAGCATAAGTGGGAAAACAACAACAACAACAACAACAACAACAACAACAAAGATAAAAGCAGGGATGCACATCATTACATGCAAGCTGAGCGATATGACAGCGGTTGCAAATTCCGGTTGAATTGTTTATGCTACATATTCTAAACAACATCCCATAATAATCTGCTCATGTGTACATGCAACTCGAGCCAAATTTATGCACATGCAAGATTCAGCTTTCAGTTGCATAGCTTGTTTCACAAATGATGAGAAAAAACATGTACTCCAGATATATCTGTTGAACAGGAGGCAAGAAGAAGTATTCAGTATTCCAGAAGTAAGCTTTGGAATATTATTCAGATGCCCACTTCAGCACATATCCTCACAATATCATTTTTACGACACCTGCATTTAATAGTAGCGGATTTTCTGAGTGTGAAATTCATCTGAATATTTTTCTATATAACTGTTTATGAATTGAGCCAGTGTGTAATGATTGGATAGAAATGTCTGTCAGAAAGATTGGCCTCAATATGTTTACTGCGAAAAATTCATTCTGTTTCAGTCACATTTCCTCTAGACCGAGTCAGAGTAGTGCTGTTGATTCATTCCTGAGAGCCTGGCACGCATGTATGCCAGTGACAGCACATCAGGCCACAATTGCTCTCTACCTCAGTCTCCTAGACAAACTGTCATGCTTCTCTTTCAGGAACATGACTGCTTAACAACTGCCGAGATTAACTAGCCTCATAAAGCAAAAACAGCATGGCGCAGCGCAGACCGCAACCAAAATGGCCGACCCGGTGGCTTTCGAGCAAATGAGATAACAAATCACATGGCGTATAATAAAAGGAGCTGCTACACAAACACGGGATAGGACAAGAGGGTCATCTGCTGACCGCGCCGGGGGTTAGGGAACGAGCCATCAATCAGCGCTTTATGGGGATGTCAGTGGTCATGACACTGCACCATCTGGGTTCCACCGTCTGGACCCGTGTTCGAGCAGGTGACGGCTGTCGGCTCCTTCTGCTCCTCTTCTCTCACTCCGCTGAAGATCCAGTTTAGATATGCGTGCATTCTGGTGCGCAAATCCAGAAAATATCATTCAGTGCACACATATATGAGGTGGAGGTTTAATATTAGATGATTCAATAAGGGAGCTGATTATGTGGGCAGGTTACCTTAACCTCCGTGTGCTAATCACTACTTAGAGAAATATGTCTTATTTACACAATATACATACTCTAACCAGGCAATTTCATATAAACACCTTTACCCCTGATCATACATGCAATTATCCAATCATGTTGCGGCAAGGCAATGCATAGAAATTATACAGATACAGCTCAGGAGCTTCAATGGGATCATGGTATGGTGCCAGATGCGCTGGTTGAGGATTGTTTAGAAAATCACCTGGGATTTATACAGTAAATTGTGATAATGAAAAATAACAACAACAAAAAAAAAACATCCAGTGATGTGAGAGAGGTCAGAGTAGTCAGCAGACTGGTTTGAGCTGACAGGAAGGCTGTGATGATTCTTGGTGTCACCCTAAATGAGGATGAGGTTTCCTTTTGAGTCTGGTTCCTCTCAAGGTTTCTTCCTCCAAGGGAGTTTTTCCTTGAGGCTTGCTCATTAGGGATAAATACAAATATATTTAAATAGAAGTCTAATATTAATCTTGAACATTTTCTTCTTAAGCTTTTTGTACTATGTTTCATATGTTCTGTAAAGCTGCTTTGAAACAATGTTCATTGTTAAAAGCGCAATACAAATAAAATTGAATTGTATTGAATAACTCAGATAAGAGCTCTGTACAGCTGTGCTGAGGAGAAAAGCATCTCAGAATGCTGTGTGTGTGTATGTGTGTGTGTGTGTACAGTATACACAGCTTGCTCCAAGCAAAGAAAAATCAATCAGCTTTCAGTGAACTAGCTTCCCCAATGTTACAATCAAACTTTCCAAGAGTCCTAAGATCACACTGTGAAGAAAGTAAGTTGTATGCACACATACACAATTTAGAGATTGCAGTGGGGGAGGAAACCGGAGTACCCAGAGGAAACCGCAAAAGCACAGTGAGAACATGCACATGAACATCCACACACACACACACACACGTCTTGGTAATATAACCTTAACTTCAACCTCAATAATAAGGAAATATTTGTGGTTTGGTTGTTCGCTTGATTGATTATTAATGAACCAACCAACCAACCAACCAACCAAGCAAAAATATTTCTTTCTTAAGAAACGAAAATGTTTACTAAAGTTAAGATTTGAGTTTGATTAATTAATTAATTAATTAAGTAATAAGCAAAATAGCATTGCATTTTGTATTGTATAAAACAAAAACAACAACAACAATCATGGAGACCAGACAAATGTCACCACAAGCAGAAAACTGTCAGATATTTCTTTCCCAGCAATAAAGCCACTCACTCACTCACCCCTCTTACACACTCACTCACCCCTCTTACACACAGAAAACCTAAATTGAACTTTTTTCTTTTCTGTTTTTTTCCTCCAGTGTTATTGTGCATGTTCACTGTTACGTTTTCTGTCATGTCACACTCCACAGTGGTGATTAATGGCTCATATGAAAGTAGACACTCAAGGCTTTAAGAATTTGTGGTTTTTCATAAGTATTTCTGTTTATATCTAGCCTACTAGGAGAAATATTTTCATAATATATAATCTCTGAGATGCCCCAAGTGCTTGTTCATAAGCATCTAAAATTTGAAGGTGTTATCTTCAACCATTAAAATTCTGTGTAAGGTTATCAACAGAGGGAAAAACACACGTCTAAAAAAAAACACTGACAGTCAAGAGAGTCCTATCCTATTTATATCAGACTTTCAACCATAAAACCATTCATTTGTTTGTTCTGATTAGAAATGCCCCATGAATCGATTTCCATTCAGCCAGTTTTCTGGTAAAAGGGTTAAAAAGGTTCAGTGACACATTTGCATCACACCTGTCAAACATCCTTTCTCTAAATACTGTATAGTATTTAGTATTTAGAATAGTATCTCTAAATACTGGCTTATTACAAAACTCTAAACCACAACATGAATAAACAGTCCTGCATGGGCGATTGCACATTCCCACCCACAACGCACTGAAACTCAGTGGTATCTTGAAGGTGTTTAACGTCTGTACTGTACATCCACTGTGTCAGCCTTTATTTTGTCACATATACATTACAGCACAGAGAAATTTTTCCACACATACCCTAGCTTTGAAAGATGAAGCAAGCCATGATGTAGCAACCCAGAGAAAGGAGGGTTAAGGGCCTTGCTTAAGGGCCCAACAGTGGCAGCTTAGTAATGCTGGGGCTTGAACCCTGATCTTCCACTTAACAACCAAGAGCTTTAACCACTTGAGCTACCACTGCCACTAGAGCTTGGATATGTAAGTAAGCATGCCAATTGTGGCTGAAAGGTTTATTTCAGAAGTGTTGTTTAAGACAAGATGCCATGTAAACTGTTAAAGGCCAAGAAATCTTAGCAGAGTGCGAATGCAGGTTGAAAAATGCAAATTGGCTCAAGCACAACTCGGCTCAAAACAAGAACGGAAAGAACCTGAGGGATCTAAATCTGCTTCATTTGCTACCACCTGGAACAGTAGAATGGCAACTAGAAACACCTCCGTGAATGTCAAAAAGGAAGATGCGCTGAAATTGATATTTATGCTCGATTTGTCATTTGGTTAACCCAATTAAAACTTCTGACAGCAGGGGTGTCCAATGTGTGGGTGCAGGTTTTTATTCCAACCAAACAGACGCCACATCTGATTCCACCTGTTTAATCAGTTGATCTTGGCTTTCACTAGGCTCAGATGTGGCTTCTGCTTGGTTGGAATCAAAACCTGCACCCACTCCGGCCCTTTGCGGATAAGATTGGACTCCCCTGTCTTACATCACTGCTGCTAGACATGCCTCGAGTAATATTATCAGTGTTAGTGCCAGTGTGTAATGGGTAACAATAATAGCATAACTAGAATGTTTAGTACTGGACCACTGGTTAATGGAAAAAGCACAGTTTTGGAGTTCTGGCCACGTTTCTGTTGAATGTAAACTGAAGCACAGCATGTTTGCTGGGATGCACAGATAATAGCGTTGTTGATGATGTGTGTGTGTGTGCTGTAAATTGTGTTAACCGTATTGTGATCAATTACCAACAAAATCTCCTAATACATGTACATGTATAAATAAAATGATTCTGATTTGTGCTTCTGGTGGTTTAATCAATGGACTTGGAGTACAATTTTTTTTTTATGCTATGAATATACAGTAATTTCCTTCCAAAATATATTAGTCATTTTTGGATATGTTATTAGATGTGGAGTGTTTGAGGGTGGTCTGGAATAATCACAGCACACAAATCATTATCTACACTATCTATAGCAGACCTCTGCATTGAAAAGTCCAAAATCTATAACCGAAATATCGAGCAGCTACATACTGGACACTGACTGAGCAAAAATATAGACTAAGACCCACACTCTGGCTGTCCTGTACATTATAAAGGTCTCTTTTTTTTTTCCCCAGATGTGCACAGACAGAATCATGGCTGCCTCCTAATCCAGACTAAATCTCTCTAATTACAGTCAGTTTTCCATGCAGATAATGAGAAGGGAGATGATATGATCACAGGTGTTTGGGTCTGTCCACAATGCAAGATTGCAGACAATAATCATTTTCCAACAAGCTCACCCACAGAGCAAAGAAAAAAAAAGCACATTTGGACAAGCAATTAAACATGAAATATGCAGTAGCACCAATTATGTCTAATGATGGATTGTTAGATTGTTTATTAGTGTTTGAAAAGTCTGTAGGATTTATGGAAGAGAACGAGAAAGCGGGAGGACAGAAAGTGAGAGGGAAGGGCGGGATGAGAGAGAGAGAGAGAGAGAGAGAGAGAGAGAGAGAGACTTTCAGTGATGCAATGAAAAGCCACAATTAGGCTGCAAAAGAGAGAAAACCGTGCTCAGTTGGTTGAGAATGTATAAATCCAAGGACAAAATGCTGCATAATAAAGTTTGTTGAAAAAGCTTTACTGCACGTTTAAGGGGTCATATGCTCAAATTACCATTGCGTTTAAAGCTGAAGGATCACCAGGTGTTACACTTGGCTCAAGTGCAGCATGTGATATTTTTCCCCCTGTCTGGTCCAGACAAGGTCAGTGTTTTCACTAGCTAGTGCCGCTCAAAGCTGTGTTCATCTTCTCAGCCGCTGGATCTAAAAAGCTTTCTCTGTTCAGCTTATTGTTGGGAATGGACAATGGGTAATATCTGTATTCCAGGATAGAGAAGGTTATATTATATTTCAGTTTGATCGACACAGCAGGAGAAGCACATCGGTAGACGTGGACGTCTGTTTGTGTAGACATTATGTGATCCTGGCCGGTGTCTGGATCTGACTGTTCTGTTCTGATGCCCTACTTCATGGTTGGAGTCTCATTATTTGGAGGCTGCTGAGGAGGAACCACATGGACATGCTGGAGATGCATGGGATTGATGTGGATGGTGACATCTAGAAACCATGGAGATGGCTTTGGATTGCAACTGATTTTGTCTCCATCCGTGAACATTTCATAATTCATCATATAACTAGAATAAATTCTCTGGTTACACAGTTGGGATCTCTTTTGAATCCGGTTCCTCTCATGGTTTCTTCCTCATATGCTCAGGGAGTTTTTCTTTGCCACCATCGCCTCTGGCTTGCTCATTAGGAATAAATTTAAATTCAATAGTTCCTGAATTTACATATTCCTGTAAATCTGTGACATTATAACACTGTTGTTAAAAGGTAGCTGAATAGAATTAAACTGAATTTTGTACTGTTCTAACCAGACACATACATACGTTCATTTTTTTTTTTTTTTTGCTTTTCCTGTATGATGCATAGATTTTGCCTGCATCCTTTTGTTAAACTACAACAGACATTTACGCTCAGTGACTAACTGAATTATACCACATTGCTGCAATGTGCACGAGAAGGACGTTCATACAGTCCAACAGTAAATGTGGGGGAAAAACAACATGCTAGCAGTTTTGAGCAGGTTCCAATATTTTTACATATATTACAGAAAACCCAGCCTCACATGTTATAACTGACGTACAGTTTTTACGACTGACTTCTAGTTACTCATGTTCTGCTGAATCTGCTTCTCCAGTTCCACTGTTTTACTACAACAATATGAACGACTTCTCAAATGTCAGACTGACAGACTAAATAAAGGATATACTGCATATATAGACAAGGACACACACACACACACACACACACACAAAACAGACAGTAGGTTCCAATAAATCTGAGACCTTACTGAATTTTAATTTAATTTTATTTTATTTTTGCACAGGATGTTGCACAATGTCAAGCTCAGTATTTAAATGTAATCAAATGTATGACATTGACCGTGATTCCTCCTTTACACAAAAGGTAAGATTTTCTGATAGTCCCTTCCTTCAACTGATATGTCAATGAATTTGATCTATGAATTTGGACATTAAAGCAAAAAAAAAGTGGACGTACCAAATACTGAGAAATTCTGAAATTCAATATCATGTAAATATTTTTTGTAGTCCAAAAAATCTTTGTGGTAAAAAAGCCTTTTCACTAGCAGGCCTTTTGGACCTGTGTGTGTGTGTGTGTGTATATGTGTGTGAAAGGGCATGGCTCAGTGTGGGTGTATGAGCAGGGAGTCTGCATTAGTGCCAGTGTTGTGTAGGGTGCTGAGGTAGGGGGCAGACAGAGTGGAACCAGGCCGATGTCTTTTTAATGGACTATGCTGTGTATTGAAGCCGATGAACAAGACTCCATGCTCTGAAATTCAAGCCTGAATGCAGTTCCTTCTGAAGTCTAGCCAGCCTTTTCTTCCACTGTAAACAAGCATTTCTCATTCCCCAGCAGTGCTTTCTGCTCCATACAGCTCGCTGGATTATTAGTATGTTAGTGTGTTATTAGTTTACCTCCATTTAACTGTGACTGAACAAAATGTATGATCTATATGTAATAAAAACTGTATGTGCCGTGTAGAAAATACACTGATTCATGAAAAGAGTTTCTGAAGTTATATTCAGAGCTGTTGAAAAAAGAAAGAAGGAAGAAAGAAAGAAAGAAGGAAGGAAGGAAGGAAGGAAGGAAGGAAGGAAGGAAGGAAGGAAGGAAGGAAGGAAGGAAGGAAGGAAGGTCGTCGCCGAAAGAAATCGTTGTCGCGTTGCGAAAAGCAAAGAACAAGAAAGAAAAAAAGGTCAAGGAAGGAAGGAAGGAAGGAAGGAAGGTCATTTTACGCAAATTAAATGAAATGCAGCTGGTGGCCGAATGTCGACCACCACTGCACCAAATGGAAAATGTCCCGTCGTTCCCAGATGGGTTGCCCACGCACCACCACCACCACTTACCACTTACTTTGTTTTTTTGTTTGACAGAATGAATGACGTTGTTTTTTGCCCTTTTTTTACTTTCGCTTGTTTTTTGCTTGCTTTTTTACTTTACTTTTTTTCTTTTTTTTCCCAGAGCAGACAGAATAATCCCTTTACTTTACTTTTTACTGTTTTGCTTTTTTGTGCCCTTTAATGGTTTCAAGCTGCTTGTTTGCTTTTTTTTTGCTTTCCCTTTTGTTACTTTACTTGTTTCATTTTAATAGGAAGAATGGTGGTTACTTTACTTTACTCTTTGTTATTATTGTTTGTTGATGCGCTTGTTTGCTTACTACTTTGCTGCCGCCGCTGAATGAATACGAATGGTACGCCAGTTTGTTGTGTTTTATCGTTATTACGTATGCTGAGGTGAATGAATGCTACGAAGCGGATGTCGCTTGGCTGAACTACCAGGGTTTAGTTTGTTGGCTTTAGCTCGCTGTTTACTATACCTACCACTTAAAGCTAGCTCATTATTTGGGTCGATTTAGATGAACGTTACTTACTTTAGTTGCCCTATTTTTGTTTGTTTATTGGGTTTGGAAGTTGTCATCAGATTAAATATTAATGAAATGGTTGTTTGTCTTGTTATTTTTATTATTATTTATACGAATAATGAATGGTTTTTGTTTATTGTCATTGTTATTTAAATGAAATAAATGGTTATTATTATTGATAAATGAAAACTTAATTGTTGTTTTATTGTTGCTTTGTTGTCAAAAGCGTTACTTGTTGAGTTAGAAGGTTGTTTATTGTTGTTGTTATTGTTGTTGTTGTTTGTTGTTGTTTGCTGGTTGTTGTTTGTTATGCTTTTAAAGGAATGAATGCGGGTGGAGAGAATAAATGGAATGGCTGCGTTTGCGGTTATTGTTGTTGCGTTGGTTATAAATACCACTAATGAATGAGGTAAATGAATGGCGGATTGAAGAAAGTGGCGTTATATTGTTGTTGTTGTATTGCTTTGTTTGCCCAGGTTGTTGCTATGTTGTTGTTGTTGTTGTTACTGTTGTTTGTTGCTGTTGCCTTGCGCCCACGAGCCACGTTGTTGTTGTTGTTGCTTTTTTTGCGCTGCTTTGCCCTGTTGTTGTTGCTGTTTGCTGTTGTTGCTGTTGTTGTTTTTGCACTTTTTCTTTTGTACTGTTGCTTGTTGTTTTGCCCTTGTACTTTACTTGTTGTTGTTGTTGCTTGCTGTTGTCTTTGTTTTGCTTTGACTTTAGCCAGACTTTGCTTTTTGTGCGTGGTAAGCTGTTGTTGTTGTTGTTGTTGTTGCTGTTGCTGAGTTGTTGTTGTTGCGAGAGTTGTTGAGAAAGGAAGAAAGAGTTGTTGTTGTTGTTGGAAAGAGAAGAAAGAAAGAGAAAAAGAAAAGAAAGAAAGAAAGAAAAAGAGAAAGAAAAGAAAGGAAAGAAGGAAGGAAGTTGTTGTTGTTGTTGTTGCTGAAAGAAAGAAGGGAAAGAAAGAAAGAAAGAAAGAAAGAAAAAGGAAGGAAGGAAAGAAAGAAAGAAAGAAAGAAAGAAAGAAAAAGGAAGGAAGGAAGGAAGGAAAGAAAGAAAGAAAGAAAGAAAGAAAGAAAGAAAGAAAGAAAGAAAGAAAGAAAGACTAATAAAATATAACATTAAGATAGTAGTGAATGAGAAGACTCCTCTATGTTAAATAAAGCCTCTGGCTGAACTCATGTCATTTGTGTCTAATTCAGGAAGCAGGTCTCTAGCCGAGTGTCAAATTATTAAAGTATTTAAAGAGATTACACGGCTAGAGTTTTAGACTGACACACAGTCCATAAATCATCTCACTGTGAGACTGGACGAATGACTGGACCTGGTACACACTCTGACCCCAGCTTTCTAACAATGGGGCAACTGGGTATCTGCATATTCTTCAGTTTTGGATAAATTAAATATGAAGTATTACCTGAGGCTGATAAAGAGTTATAGAACACACTGAAAAAACATAACAAAAAAAAAATAGCAGGAACAGAAATGGACTAGAGAATGTTAGGGAAATTGTTATATATGTGTGTAACTGGTTTTCCTAAGGGCAAAATCTAGCAGAAAATGGCTGAATGAGCTCATGCCAGTGTTTATAGCAACTGAAAATAGCAACTGGAAGCATGGAGGGTATTTCTACACACCCTGAGCTCAGAATGGATCTGAAAGAATTTCATTAGTTTAAATTCAAGCTTCTGGGGCTCCAAAGTCTACTGCTCTGAAAAAAGATACCTTTCTTCTCCTGTGTCAAAGGCTTTCTGTAAATCAGGCAATAAAATCAAGATGGAAAGGTCTATTTGTCGAGAAGATGAATTACATATATGTTGAAATCAGTGCAGTTTTCCAAGCCAAAGTCTATTTCCTATGAAGCTCGCCTGATCAGGGTGACAGGACAAGGTGAATGAGCTCTGTGGGGGAACATTTTCTTAGCGTGTAGCTGTCAGTGTAGACAATATATTCAAAAGGAGTCAGAATTCAAAAGAACGATAAAAGCTAAATTTCATGTGGAAAGTGGGGGATCATAACCTGCTCCAATGAGCCTCATAATCCTTCATTAAATGCTTCCTTGATCATCTCGTGAATAGATTCAAATTAAAGAATGTCAAGACAGTCAAGATTTTGAATCTATATGTAATAAAAACTGTATGTCCTGTGAAAAAACATGAACTGTATGCAAATTAAAAGAGTATTGGAAATCTGTAGAAATGAGAAAGAAAGAAAGAAAGAAAGAAAGAAAGAAAGAAAAAGAAAAAAAGACAGAAAGAAAGGAATAAATAAATAAATAAATTAATTAATAAATAAATTAATAAATAAACAAATAAATTAATATATTATATTATATATGCTTTATAAATAAATAAAGCAAGGAGGAAAAACAGAAAGAAGATAAATAAATAAATAAATAAATAAATAAATAAATAAATAAATAAAGAAAGAAAGCAAGAAGAAAGCAAGAAAGAAAGATAGAAAGCAGGAAAACAAAGGAAGAAGACAAAGAAGAAAGAAAGAAAGAAAGAAAGAGGATAGACAGATAGACAGATAGATAGATAGATAGATAGATAGATAGATAGATAGATAGATAGATAGATAGATAGATAGATAGATAGATAGATAGATAGATAGATGAAGGTTAATTTGTTAGTTAGTTTTATTGTCAAAATGAAAATCTTTGAATTTCCACCTGCTAGGATGAGGGTGGGCCTGAGGGTGGGCCTGTATTTGTCAAGTAATGGTAACTGCTTGATGGTCAGACAGTGTACAGCTTGGTACACACAGCAAACTATATTAATAATCACTACTTTGGGGCTGAGGGATATAATGAGTCTGGGATTAGAGTTATGCACATTTTGACAAAGCACTGAATTTCATCTTTTGGAAGCACTGAAAATGTGGAAATGTCATGTGGCCCTGGATCTTATATGCGTTTGATTAAGAATTAGAGCAGACTTTGAAGGAGTGACTGTCCTAAGGGCTACGCGATCTAATGATCGGTCCAGGAAAAGATTAAAGTCTTCTCTGATAAGACAAGGAGCTGCTGATGTAGCCGGGCTCATTATTAAGTTTTACAAAAAAACTTGGGTCATCATGGTTGGAGTCGGTGTCATACTATCCATGTTAATTACACAGTCTTCTTCTATTCTTCTCTTTTTCTACTCATGTACTTTTAAACCTCAGTGAATTTATTAAATGTAGCAGATCCTTGTACTTGCGGATGAAATAAAGGATGAAAAGAATATATAATCACCCCAAGTTTAGATTTTACAGATGAGATAAAAGGCTCTCCTGAAGAACCGAATTATTTATAATGTTGTTCACTGAATAGCTTGAGATACACAACCTGATGTCTAGACATGTATAAGGAAAACTGTTAAAAATATTACATAAAAGGCCACAAATACCACACAGAACCCCCCCCCAAATTATATAATGTATTCCACAGTCTGAATTTCAACATTGTCTAAAAGAGGATTGTATGTTGATGTTGTAGAGGGCATCATGATGTGGCCTTCAAGGTTGCAAACCATAAGGTGGCAGTGGATCCAGAGCTTTTCCTGGGAACGCTGGACGTGAGACAGGAATACACCCTGTCACCCTACACACTCGAACTTGGAGGCACTTTAAAGCATCCGATCCACCTACATGCATGTCAAAGGAATCCGGAGAGCCTCCAGAAAACCCACATGGACACAATGAGAACATGTGAAATGCCACAACATTCAACCTGAGCTCAGGATCCAACCCTGGAGCTGTGAGGCAGCAGTACTTCCTGGTCATGTCATTTACAACAAACCTGAAACAAAGTTAAAGAGCTGGCTAATACAAAATTAGCTTTGAGAAGCACCAGGAAATTAGCGCTCTCTGAACTGAGAGTCAAGCACCTTGACTAGTGACTGAAGATAATCGACTTTTCCCATGCTCCTTCAGTCTCTTCCTGATTCTTCAGACACTCGAATTATTTTTTTATACCAACTGACAGTTTACTTGAAGCATAAATGATTCCTATTGTGATTTTTCCTGAGTGTCCTTTCCTGAGAAACAGTGTCCTTTGAGAAGCTTTGCAATCATTTGTCTGAATCATGGATCTGAATAACGATGGATCTGAAAAACTCGGAAGAAATCGGGGGATTTTTAGTCCATCAGCTTGTCCAGGTCATCAGATTTATGCCATATCTCTTTTTTCATCTTGTTAATTCGATCTGCTACACTGCCTTCACTCGCAGACACTCATGCTTTCATTCCGGGTCGGTCAGATAAAGTTAAGAGATAAGTTACAATTTTCCTCATACCGTATAATCAGTAGACTCTGTACTTCCCATTAGCTCCAATTTTTAAAGAAATACGCTTTTTGTTCTCCAGAAGAGATCTCATGATAGCCTTGAGTGCACCGTCATTATGCTCCGGTACAATTTTCTCTTCAAACCAGACAGAAGAGAATGTCACGCTCAGGTACTATGACAGTCAGATAGCATTTCTTCAATCTCAGATTACACCCTGCCATCCACTAGTAATGCAGAATGATATTTTTTTTTCCAAGGACATGGATTTGCACAAAACAGGGCTACATTAAAAAGGCCAACTATCCGAGCTCACGTTTCCTCTCGCTGGATGCAGGATTATAAAGATACAGCTGGATAGAAAAGTCTGAATCCACCTCCAAGTTCACTTCTGACAAAATAATTGTTTACTCAAAAATGATATGAAAGTATGAATCCGAAAGGTGTTATTTACTGGAAGCAGCAATGACTAAAATATAACGGAACAGTACTAATTTATTCAATAACAAAGTGTTAGTCATTACACACTTGTAACTGCTATTAGAGATTTTGTTAACTTTCCGCCAAAGAGCTCATAATTAAGCTGAAATGAACTCTTTTTTTTTTTTTTGTATGTTCTATTTGTAGAGAACGATCTAATCTAATACAATAACATCTACTTTTAAACTCAAAGATTTATACATTTTAAGGAATATATCTAACATTTTGTTCAAGAAATTTCTTTTGTGGATTTAAATATTAATGCTGAGGTCCATTATTTTGCCTGAATAAGTCATAAATTATGATTAATTCATTAAAAATAATGATTATGATCATTTCATCTAAAAAAAATATATATGCAATCCAGTCTAGGATTAGATTCACTGGTATTATAGTGTTGCTTCATGGTTTGTAGATGAAGCTACGCTCTACCAGTTCTACCAGAAAAGGAAAAAAAAAACCCCATTGTCCCGCTGAGAGAACCAATAAAGAAATTCCGCAGCACTTTATAGTTGGGTTTCTGTTTCTGAAAACAAAACTAGAGGCACATTTAACATTTTTATCATCTAGAATAGGATGGAAGAGGGTAAAAACATTTGCACTAATTTCTAAAAAAACTAAAGGTCTTACTACAAGCACAGGATTCTTCTTGCAGTGAAGAAACATACGTAAAGACGTTCTATGAGAGCTGTACTCACGTTCGATATACGTGAATGGAAGAGAGCTTTGGCTGAAAGCGTGTTCGGATGATGTAACGTGACACGTCTCGAAAAAAATCTGCCATTTTGAAAAATTGTAAGCTCCTGTGAATGTGCCTGCTGGTGGTCCAGTGGTTGGATCCCATGCTCAAATCAAAACATGCAGCCCAAATGATCTGCTGTGGCGACCCTGAACAGAGAGCAGCCGAAGGAACAACAAAAAGTGAGCTCCTGTGAATATTGCCGAGTTTGAGATGCAATACTGTGTTAATTTCAAAATCTTGGAGAAACCGCTTGCATAAAAAGTATAAATAGGTTTGTATTACTTTTTAAAACCATCCTGTTGCTGCATTCGTCATGAAACACACCCACACACCTATTCATTTTGGTCAGGATCTACGAGTCTCCAGAAGCTGGGTTTTATTAGAGCTTTTTCAATATACCTGCCCTACATACATATCTGTGTGTGTTACTGCATCTATGTGACCTCTGTGTGCAAAACCCATTCTGTCTCGGTGTTATTCTTATCTCTAGCAAGCTTAAAGACTCACTGATGTCCGTATGCTCGTGGCTCTCGTGCCTCACCACTCCTGCTTCTTAGAGAGCTTACTGTCCTTGAGAGCCCACTTCTCTCACACACACACACACACCTCCTGGATGAAACTGACCCTTGCACCGTCTGTCCGCATGCCACAGACCGGAGAAGGAGAAAGCCCAAAGTGGCAGAACTAAGATTAGCCATCCGTGACTAACAAAGAACATGTAGCTTATAGACGGAAATGAAGAGCTCTCACCTCCTCACGTCCGGGGTATTTTAGTCTGAAGTGGGTGGAAGGGAATAAGGAAATTTCTGAAAATACACACACATCTCTGACCATGTCAGGCTACATTCTATATGCCAACATTATTTTTCTAACTATTATGCATTAAATTTGACATACCAGAATTTCACCGTGGACAGCTTTAGCGTCCTGGAGCGTTCCCAAATTCAGAAAAAATCTTGCATGGAAATTAATAAGCAACATGTGATGCTAATTTACTGCAGCGACTGTGTACTAGCACTAGACGTCATGTCGGATTTAATTCCTCACAAACCGGAACCTTTTCTAGCCAGCGTGAGTATTACGGCTGCAACACACCCGACTCACACCCCCTTTAACGAGCCCCCTGTCACGAGTCGGTGCACCTGCCTAACCTGTGATCCCACATGATGGAACAAGGCCAGAAATCTGTGTCTCGAGCACGATGGAATACTTGACTATACACAACATCCCTTCTTAGAGCCATCATACAGTACCACATACTATTCTGCCTATATCTTTTTCTCTAACTGTAAGACATAATCACAGCTTCCCAAACCCCAGGACTGAGATAGTGTCTCTGTTGGGAAAGTCTAGGAAGGCAATTAAAAAAATTTTTTTTTTAAATTAATCTGACCTTCTGGAGGACGCAGGGAGAGTTTCCCAGTGCGGAGCCTTAGGCTTTGGCAGATAATAACACCAATCAGCTTTTCTTTCTTTCCTGACCCCTAGAGCAAAGCAGGCTGATTCCACTTCACATCCCCATAGCTATCTCACACACACACACACACACACACACAATTGTAATAAACAACCATTTAAGATAGACTGCTTTTGCTATAACAGGCATACCATTATAGATAGTCAGAAACTTTCTATCACATGCTGCTAGCTTAGCCACAGTAGGTGACTTAACAGAAGCTAGCGCTAGATCTACAGGATGTTTAAAAAAGACAGAAACTCTCAGGAGCTACTGGGACAGTTCACTGGCACACCAAAGGGGTTGCCGGCAGGCGATTCTTCATATCGTGCTTCTTGTTTGTGTAGTGTGTTGTGCCACGCCCTTCCCATTGTTCTGCTTTCCCGCCATATCACCTGTCCTCCATTTACCCTAATCCTTTGTCCTATATATACCAGCCCTTTTGTAACTTTCTTTGTAGGTCATTGTTGTTATTGGTTCGGTCAGATGCTGTTATGTTCCCAGGTTATCGTTATGTTTTGTTAATCACATTTTATTTGTCCAGTGTTCACCGTTTGTCTTGTTTTTGTTTCATACTTAGTTTTGTTAATAAATCAGCACTTTAATTTATCCTGCATGTGGGTCTGAGAAATTTCGCACAAGAGATCGCGACTACCGCGGAGATCCGGGTTCGATCCCTGCTTCAGGTGGTGTCTCCTGACAGAAAGCAAAAAGTGTATCATAGTACATTCTAATAGTTTGATTCTCACTGTTTCCTGACTGTTAGGACCCCCTGCAGTGAAGGTATACGAGTGTAAATCTATATCTGAAAGCCAGACTGGACGTTCCATGCTGATACCTACAAGCTGCTGATCACCGACTGCACCGTGTACCGTCTACTAAAACCTTCCTACTTCCTAAAACACACGGCATAATCAAAAACCCCAACGCTTTCTCCACTGCTCAATAAGAGACAAACTTTTACAATGACGGCTCAAGAACGCTCCTACTCAATACAAAAATAAATGAATAAATAAATAAATTAAATAAAAACCCTAAAGACTTTCAGTGCATGAGAAAAAGCTTGCAAAACAACATTTTTTAAAGCATTCAGACATATTTATAAGGTCAGGCACTGCTTTATAGCCTCTAGGCATTTTACACATCTGGAAGCTAAGTATTTGAAAGAGTTGAAAGTTTTATGATGATTAGTGTAAATCACTGTAAAGTGCAGACATTCTCTGCTCTCTATTTTAAAGGCTTTTGGAGCCTAGCTGCCATTTTTTGCATCAGTGCCACTTGGTAACACAGTGTGTGTGTGTGTGTGTGTCAGTGGGTGTGATTAATGAGCTTTGCTGGTGTGTGCTGAAGATTGCTGTCCAGTGTGATTTAGCACAGATGACCTTGCTAAACTCAACAGATTTGATATCAGTAAATTCCTCAAAGTATATGAAGATTATTTCATAAAGCACTTGACATTATCTAGATGAAGCATGCAGGGATGATGCCAGACATTAGAAACGGCTTGAATTGGTTACTGAATTATTTAAGACCTGATCTCACTATATTAATACTGTAGCTATAAAATACCTTCACGATTTAAGTAACAGGAGAAAATGACATTCTATCTTAGAAAAGCAGATCTACTCTCTTATTTTTTCCCCCTCCTACATTAAACCACCGGTACTTCAGCTCGATATGGCTTTTTACAGAGAGCTGCTAGATGGATGGTAACTTTCAAGCGGAAAAGAAAAAAAAAATCCATAATTCTGATTGATTAATCAATCAGTTTTTTTTTCACTATAGCAGCTGAGATGTGATTAAGGAAAGCAAAGGACACGTTCGTTTGACATCTGGGGTGACCTCTGGCTTGAACTACACCTCTGACTAGAGTGTATTGGAACATGGAACAGGAATAACTGGGTAGAAAGAGATAGGAGGCTTTCACACTGGCAGTTTAGTCTGGAACAGAGCACATGAACAGTTGATCGTGTGAAAGCTGTCATGTGGACCGAGAAACGCAGCGTGAAACTACCTGTAGGATGTGGTGCGAGATGCCTGTGAAACTGAATGCAACTCTGCACTTGATCAGAAAGTAAAGTAACCTGTGTGTGTGTGTGTACGTGTTTCAGCTGATGGTGACATTGTTATTTTCCATAATTGACGTGTAGCATGAGTGACAGGGGAACGATAAGGGACACAGAAGAGGTGAGGAGCCTTACGGCACATAAAAGCATCAAAAAAAAATAAAAAAAGGTGAATGGTTGTGATCTCCATGAGCATTTGTGGTGATGTAAAAGAAGTTCAATAGCATCAAGTGAGTCTAAAACCAGAGCAAAGCTGCGTGGGGGAGCCGGAAACAATCACACTCAGATTCGGACCCTAGCAAACGTGTCAAGTGTGAAAACCAAAACAGGTGCGAGTTAAAAATAATAAAGTGAAAACGCACGTCTCGCGTCATCTCTCAGTCATCCTTCGCTTCTTATGCAGGCTGAAGCTTGGCATCATTTAATAAGTAAATGCTCAGAAAAAAAAAAAGTTGTTTTTTTTCTCCAAGCCCACATCGAAGTGCCTTGAAGTGGATGATTAGTTGATGTAGTCATGGCTACAGATCTGAAGGTACTATATAAAACACTAATGAAAACTATGTGCATCAAAGCCATTAGGAACAAGCAGTTTACATAAGTCTGATACACAGCTGAACCGCTGCGGTCCACGCCATCTGCTCTGCCAGACTAATGGCCACATGGCGTTCATGCTCATAACCTGTTATTTACTTTCAATGTTTAGATGTTATTTGTTGGAGTGATAGAGTGGTATAAAGAATAGAAATATATAAAGAACATAAATAACTAAACATCCCTTTCCTTGGGGGCACAACCTGCATCATTTAAATGATGTTTAAATGTCTTTTAGATCATACGAATGTTCATAAGAGGTCCTGGACAGCACGTGTCTTCCTGAAGCTGCTGGTGGAAGACGTCAGACGTGCAGAGATAATTGAATTAATCTGCCTCATTGAAGGTACTTTGAAAATGATAGGAGACAGCTATTCTTAGTCGGCGGCCCGATGATGGCATTCTGATCTGCATAAGCGGCTGAACGAACTCAAGCTAGGTCAGTGCTAGTGAAGACAAGTGACGTGAAGGACAACAGTGAATCCGTTCTTTCTGCCCAGCAGTCTGCTACGTGAGGCATGAACAATAAGCGGCTGCTGCTGCTGCTGCTGCTGCTCGGCTGACTGTAACTGATAAAGCCATTACGTTCCAATCATCCTCACTAGCTTTCACTGAACCAGAATCTAATTATTTTCCTTCCAAGGACCAATGAGCCGTAAAGGTTAATTGCTGTCCAGCCGTATGATTCCGTGGAAGTAGCGTAATGGGACAAAGTTCATTGGTGGTAAGAGAATAAAGTAAGTTACACTAAATACTGTGGCCAGACTGCCTTTACTAAAACAAAGAAATAGTGTAACAATGCATCGTTGTGTTCATTCCTATGGCTTATTCTTCTTCACACACACACACACACACACACACCTCTGTCTCTCTCTATATATATGTATATATATATATAGTCGAATCTTTAAATAATTAAACAGATGAAACAGACGAATAATTAAACAAACGAACTACATACAGAACGTCAAATAAAGTTAAAAATCACTAATATATATATATATATATATATATATATATATAAATATATTATAGAGAGAGAGAGAGAGAGAGGTGTAGAAGAAGAATTATTGACGAATATATATATATAGATAAATAGATATGTTTGGTCAATAATTGTTCTTCTACACACCTCTCTCTCTCTCTATAATATATATATATATATATATATATATATATATATATATATATATATATATATATATATATATATATATATATATATATATTAGTGATTTTTAACTTTATTTGACGTTCTGTATGTAGTTCGTTTGTTTAATTATTCGTGTTTCATCTGTTTAATTATTTAAAGATTCGACTAGCTAGCCTTCGATTCTGCTTGAAGTAGCATGACAGAAAAGGGTGTAATTAAGCCAACAAATTTATATGACAGATAAAACGTAAATATTTTATACAGCCTAGGGAGCTGGAGAGCTGATTGTGACGCACTCAGAGTCTTTACGGTAGTTTGTCCCTAAGCTTACCTTCATTACAACATCATTACAAGTGTCCCTGGGGATTTTGGACATCTCTGTATAGGTGTGATGTGCCTCCTCATACACCAGCACATTTTACTACTTTTACTAGACCAGATTACACACTATGTAGTATATAGTGTTTCATTAAACTAAAGTTTTTTACTACAAGAAAATGTCAAATTGTCTACTTCACCATAATTCAGCTAAAAACATGAACCCTCAGAGCAGGATATCAAACAGATTCATGTAAATTACTCAAGGCAAGATAGAAACAAGTTTTCACAGACCCTTTTTGTTTTGTTTTCTTCTTCATTTATCCTCTCATGTCTGATTAGTAAAAAGACAACACGGTTTGCTCAAAACCTCCATGAAAACAATGCTTAAAGACAACAGAGGCGTAGTTTAAAACCGACGTCTTATTTGTTCAGATGCTAGTAAAGCGGACAAATCAGAATGAATTTCCATGAACAGCTCGTATCTCCAGCCATGAACGCTTAAGGATTAAACGGTAGCTACTGACGCCAGTCATGTCATTTCTAAGGAAGGAATCTTATTTAGCTTAACCTTGACAAATTTGAGTTAAATTCCCCTTTTTCTGTTGTCACATGATGATGATCAGCCATATAAATTTCCACACATGCCTACAAATCTACACTCTAAGAAGATTGCATGCTATTTGAGACATAGCTTTGGTGCCACAGCCGCATATTCCACTTACCGGCGAAGCTTCCTGTGGCCAGAATTCTGAACTGTTTCCATGGTTACTTGGTTCATTTGACTCACCTGCAGCTCATTTACTCAATGGTGATATAAATGGCACTCCGCACAGCCTGTGGCAAAGTCTCGCCCATCTATTCTAGCAAGTCCAAACCTTTCTAAATAGTTCAGAGCTCTTCTCCGGTCTCCTTGTGTTGAATGTCTTCTAATAACTCTCCACTGTGCTTGAGGAACACTCAGTACCTGGTTCACTTTAAATCATATTTGACCTCTTTTTCGCATGGTCATGTTTATTTTTGGTCATGTTTCCAGCCTCGGTAGCTTCACGGCGCTCGCTGAATGATTTAGTAAATTGCTTTAAGATGGAAAACTGTAATAGTTGAACAGTCTTGCTGAAGGTCAGTATAGTTTATAGAAACAGGTGTCTCTCGGTCATGTGGTACTGTAACAATTTGCTTATATCATAATAGAAAATAACATAACCAATGGAACTACGTTTCTATTTATTACAGTTATATCTGAATATTGATAACTGTCCATGAGAATGTTGAGGGAACTAAATTGAAGTAAATTGAAAGGACAAAACATCATACAGACTATAGAGACTGAAGAATACGAATGCTGTTAATGACAGGTGAAGTGAAAGGTGAAAGAGTTTTTTGGTGCTGATTTGTGCCTTGTGCCTTGATATTCCAGGGATATCACAGTGAACTGGATGTGAAATATCCAAAAAATCCCAAACTCAAGGCACTTTGTACAGCACAAACGGTTTAGTGTTGAGATTAGTGCGTTTTAACTTGAGGTGTAGACTGTGATGTCACTCTTGAATATATATTTAAGAAACTAAAGCAGCACATACTGTATATTTTGTGGTGCCATTCAATACAAACACAGTACCAACAAATGCTATACGTTTTACTTCATTGTATTTTCACCGAGGTGCCGGTTTCACAGAGGTCCACTGATTTGCTCTAAACTTCTCACTGGTCATTGACATACACTATATGACCAGAAGCTTGAGGAAATCTGACCATATCACTGTTGCAATTTCCCTTCACCTGAACTAAGAGACTCAACCCCTGTTCCAGCATGACAACGCCCCTGTACACAAAGCACAGAGTTCCATGAAGACATGGTGTGAGAAGGTTGGAGTGGAAGAACTGGACTGAGCCCTGACTCTGACTCAACCCCACTGAACACCTTTGGGATGAACTGGAACACTGATTGAACCCCAGACCTCCTCACTCTTACAACAGCAGTGTCTGATCTCACTAATGCTCTTGTAGCTGAATGAACACTAATCCCCACAGTCATGCTACAACATCAAGTGGAAAACCTTTACAGAAGAGAAGAGTGGAATGCATAATAATAGGAAAAGAGGAATAGGATGTTCAATAAACACATGAGCGTGATGGTCAGGGGTCCACAAACCTTTCGACCGGTGTATAAAAATGACATCTAGTATCATTTGTCTAGAATTTCCTATAGATAAGATTTGTTTTACTTGTTCTATTCACAAAAATCCTATTTCTAGAACAAAGATAAATGAGTAAAGCTTGAAATGAGTAGAAATGTCTAGAAATAATTTAAATAATTGTATATTTGGTTTTGACTAAATATTATAAATATTATATATAAATATTAAAATATATAAAAATATATTAAAAATATATTAAATATTATAAATTTCTATATTTATATTTAGGAGATCATTTCAGCTGCTTAGATATAATAATAATAATAATAATAATAATAATAATAATAATAATAATAATAATAATAATAATAATTTAATATTTCAAAGGTGGGGAACTGATTTTGTGTGTGTATACCTTGTGTGAGGAGCTGCAGGGTGCGGACCTCCTCTCTGACACGGAGCTGCAGGACTTGTTGCAGGATGTACTGTCTCTGGCTCTCCTGCATGATCCCCATCCTCTCCAGCTTCCTGTCTGTCAGCCTCATCAAAGCCCGACCTGCAGACACAAAGAACCCCATAGCAAACTACTTCCGAGTGACGTAACTGTCATGTACATCAACAGTAATTACAAAGCTAATATTTACCACATATTTAAACAAAACATCCTGTAATTCAACATGGGCTAATATGTACAGCATCAGCTGAACCCAAGTCGTGATGTAAAGCCTTTAAGTGTGGTGCTCGAGTCTGCCCTGCAAAATATTAAACGGAAAAACACTAACGAAACGAAATGAACTTGAATTTTGTTTTTGCTCCATATAACACAAGCCAAGGTCAGGAAAAAAAAATTGAATGCCTGCATAGTTTCTTAATGACATTGCTGAGAGCAGAGGGAATAATCCAAGACTCATGAATTTTCATTGCCTCATCTGATATTTGGCATTTTTGCCTTTTGGCTTGAGGCATGTCGCTTTGTAGGAGATAAACATTGGAATTTTAGTTTTGTCTATGAAAAAGACATTGCACATTCATTCACATTCCTTCAGCTTGTTAAGCACACAGAGTTCAGCGCCGTTAAAGAATATGAGCTCTTCTGAATCCTCTTTTCTTGTTCGATGACGCCAGCGAAGACACATTCGCTTTCATTCTCTCTCAGCCTCAGAAATTCTCCCATCCTCTATTATCTATAAAGTAGGTTAGCCAGTGCAGCGATGCTGACGTGACCGTTTTCCTGCTCTGCAAAAGCATTTACGCCAGCAGTGGCTGTTGACAGCCAGACGGTTATTTAGAGCAAAGTGTGTGCTGCATGTGTGCAAACCTGCTTAAAGCTCCCTAACAAATCAGGCCTCTTAAATTGCCAACCGCCTTTTTCCAGTGTGTGGAAATGCAGAAAAAAAAAAACATCTGAATGAAAACGAGCAGGTGGAAAGAATCCAGGAAGGCTTTAATGGGCACACTGGTTATAGAGCCTGCACAGACCAAAAGAAAGTGTGACAACAGAATAAAAGCAACAGGAAAGAGAATAAGAGATAGGAACGGTTCTTATTATTTAGTAAGCGTGATTGAAATTGGACCCTTTTTCACATTATAATTGACGGATAAAAAAGCACGGCGACAACAGCAGAGCTTCCAGGCTTGTCACTGAGCAACAGATGCGTCAAAGGACATATCAAATTTTTACTGACATTTAAAAAACGCCTACAATGAGTTTCTGGCTGAGTGCTATGTTTAGCCACGCTACATTGGAAGACGGGAATGAAGACACTTGTGGAGGTGGACGTGATCAGACTGCGGCTTCTCCATAAAATGGACGTGGGCCAGACGAGCTCTTCATTTGGCAGCCGGAGCTGGAACTTGGTCCTTCTTCTCTTCTTTCTGACTCAGTGCCTTCAAAATCCCCGAAAGATGCAGAACGGGATGAGTCAAACCCTGGTTAAAGCTAGCGCACTGAGCAGAAGAGAAGACGGAGGGGAGATAAGAGGGAATATGAGAAAATAGAGGAGGAAACAGGAAGAGGCGATGAAGTGAGGAAATTCGAAAGACAGTCGCCAAATTATAAACCAAACACGCAGCAAGGGAACTGGGAAGAAAGCCATTCAAAACAGAGCTCAG
Source organism: Hemibagrus wyckioides (assembly GCF_019097595.1). Lineage (NCBI taxonomy): Eukaryota > Metazoa > Chordata > Actinopteri > Siluriformes > Bagridae > Hemibagrus > Hemibagrus wyckioides. Next base: position 6,087,021 of record NC_080733.1, on the reverse strand, counting down.
TACATAAACATGTCCTATAAAAACATTATGGATGTTGCTCAGCTGTGAGCATCAAAGGTCACTGAGTGGGAGAAAAACCACACTACCTTAAAACTAAAGGAAAGAAGGCAGTTCATTCGAAGTCATCTTATAACGCATGTCAAGTGAGAGAGAAGCAAGCCATAAAAGGCAATAAAGCTATTGCGCCTATGGGAGCGACCCTGCCATGAGAAAACAAGAACTGAGTCACAACACCTGTGATTATGGCTTTTTCTCTGCACTCCAACCCTCACCGGTGTGGAGCAATCAAAAAGAAGCTATTCGCCAAGGGGTAAAAGATCCAGAAAGGTAACAAGTAGGAAATATTTGGTTTTATTTCATCCCTGCTAACAGCCAGGAGTGGTGAGAATCACCTGGATACCTTCTTTTACACTGTAATTTATAAAGAAATATTTGCCCCAAGCAAATGATTTGCCAGTATTTTCTCCCCATATGATCACCTGCCAATTTCCACCACCAGCTGGCTCTTTAGGAGGGTGACATGAGGATAACATTTGCTTCATGTGCTCAGAGACACAAGACGGCAGTCAAAAGCATGTTTTTTTGCTGCTCAGGTCACATCAGCATTTAGAAGAAAGAGCTCTCTGCCCTCTTCTGCATACATGTGCTCGCAGACAATTACGACTAAGTAGCGTCAGACTGCAAAAATGTTGAACTAAAAGAAATATTGTGGCATACTGCACATTTTTAGTCACCTGTGGGGAAACAGAAAATCCTCTGTGTAATGATTTTCCATTAAAAACTCAACAAACTCAACAAACCCGCCACATGCATGACCTACTACAAGTACCGGCTTCCTACTCATTTGTAACCCTCCGCATTTCTCTTTTTGAATAACTGTAATACTCTTAGTGTCTATTGCTTTTTGACTGGGAACATAGCCAGGTGAATTACCGACCAATATATTTTGTTTTCTTCCTTTCCAGATCCACTTATTTTTGCTCATTTGACTGTGAAAGCGATTTAAAACACTTTGCTGTCCTGCACTGTGCAATACTGGTTTAATTTGAATTCCTATTCTCACATGACTTCCTCCAGACACTATCTGCTGATTCTGCTCATCCTGACATCTCACTAGCAAAGAATCAATAATAAATCACGGCAATGATTTATGGCTTTTATGTATAACACATGCACACACATGAGGTTTGTATATTAATGTAGTAGGAGGCGGTTTTTTGGCTTTATATATAGATTTACTGGCTTCTTTACTGGGTATATTTTATAAGCGAGAATACAATTGTTTAAAAAAAATAGTTTTACTGAGATGATATATGAGATGAGACTTTAAATTGATTTTTTTTTTTTAAACAAAGTGGAATTCTTTCTTTCTTTTTTCTTTCTCTAATGATTGTACTGTATAATTATTTTAAAAATGCTTTTTATATATTTTATTATAATTATTTTATGCAGTAAATCTAGCAGGTTTTAATGATGGGTGCCAATAATTTTGGGGGGCAGTGTAATCCTAAATTCAGATTTTAGTCCACTACATTTAGCAAGTAATCTGTTCTTCCTAATGTTACGTATACCACTTTCCAGTAGTTTAGCAACAACCAGGCTACAAAGAGGAGAAAATGTCTTTGACGCTCTTCTTCTGAACCCCGATGACAGTCGGCTTCTCCTCCATCAAGAAACAAAACTCATTTGCTAAAAATAGCATGTTTCCAAGGTGATCCGGATGGGGATTGTTGCACTTCGATGGGTAAATATTTAGTACATTTTAATTAGTATTTGAATAGAGGAACTCATTTTGACAGAAGCACAGGAGTCACACTGGTGGCCCCTTTTTGCTTGAATGTATGAGTCTAACCTTGACACAATGAAATACCTTCTAGCACCAAGGATACCTCACTAAATCTACAGTAATGTGCATCATGCCAGTCTTTTCAGTATTTCAAAGATTTTATCTGATTTTTTTGGGCCAAAAATGGATGATTTTGCTGCAGACTTTTTTTGATTTTCTTTGTAGAAAATTACTTGAATGGTCAGCACAGGATTCTTCTTTTAATCTCCTACCTGTGAAGACACACATGACTTTCTGTGATAGAAAAAGAAGCCTTTATTTTTGTCACATATACATTAAAGCACAGTGAAATTCTTTCTTCACATATCCCAACTTTGTAGGTTGGGGTCAGAGCACAGGGTCAGCCATAATACAGTGCCCCTGGAGCAGGGAGGGTTAAGGGTCTTGCTCAGGGGCCCAAAAGTGGCAGCTTGTCAATGCTGAGACCCTTAACCACTTGACCTACCGCTGCATGTTCAACACACGTGAATGGACGAGGACTGAATTTACGTTGTTACAGCACCACTCGACATGTCTCAGCCCAATCCTGCTGAAAATCAGATAATTTTGAAAAATCACAAGCTTTTCCAAATAACATGGAATTTGCTCGAGGTTGCATCATTTGTGCAATTGAAAAATCATGAAATCTGATATGTACAGATTTAACGCACTTAAAGTGAGAACAGTCACTGAATACAATGTATTTCATAATAAACGTCATAAAAAAGCACCATAACAAAAGGTCAAAAGGTTTACATTACATGTTTTTGAAAGTTTTCAGGATGACTGAGGACTCTTTATTTTCTAGATAATGTATTTTCTTTTCTCTTTACAAGACAAAAAACAAGATGCTGTTGAGTTTTATATCTAGAGTTTATATTTTTCTGTGAAGCTGCTATGTGACATTGTTAATAGTGCTATATAAACAGAACTGAATTGAACTGAATATCTGATAAAGGTAAGAGACAATTAACTTGTCGTTTTAAAGATATTCCACAGCATTAAATCCAACACTATGCTGTTTATTAATAATTGTAATAGTTGGGAAATCGCTGTGTTATAAGTGCAATAAATCATGTTGGCACATGCTGTTAATGGGAAATTCATCCGTATCACCTTCACACCATCATGAAATATCTAACTATTAAGCACATCCTGAAGGTTTTTCATTCTTACACGGACAAGTCTGTACTGATAATTACACACAAGGACAAAATTGGTTGACAAGGATTAAGGCACTGAAATCTTGAAGCAGGTGAGATAAAATGAGTGCGGCAAGAACGAAGGCAAGACCCAGCAAGAAGAAGGAAGGAAATGTCAATAAGAACAGGCTTACTTTTTTTCATCTTTAATTGTGTTTCACATTCAAAAAACCCTGTCATCCCTCCATCCCAATCCCTTCTCCCAACTGACTCCACAGAAAATGTTCCTCTGATGACACACTGATTTCTCTGGAGAACTGAGAGAAAAGGAAGGTATTATTCTAATGACTATGAGCTCCTCCTTTCTAATGAGAGCAGCTCCATAACCGCTCGGTAATCAGTGCCTAATAACAGACTGTTCTTCACCTCCCTCATTGTACAGGCACATAGAGATCCCTCAACTCCCAAAGACTCCCTGTGATCCACTTAGAGAACACAAAGCCCTCAGATTCAGATTGAAATGACAGGTCGAAGTTTTATTCTGTACTCCGTCCCACCTGCTGTGATATTTCATGCCAAACTTTGATAAACTTGATAAGCATTTTGCATTATAAGAGTCTTCGCAGCTGAAACACAGTGCTGTGAACCTAATTGTTCAGTATTAAATGTAACTTATACTGTATGTCTGTATTTAGTTCCTGGTGATCCAGAAGCTGAATCCCGTTCTCTCACTGCCATGGCCCGGGTTCGATTACCCAGACACTGAGGGGTTGACTCTCAGTGCCTATATAAAATGGGAGAATTGCATCAGGAAGGGCATTCGATGTAAAAACCTGTGCCAAATCAAATATGCAGATCTGCTGCAGTGACCCTGAACAGCCAAAGGAGAACAACAACAACAACTGTATGTCTATAAATGTCTTCAGGAGAAAATGAACACAAAGTTACATTAGGATTTCTGACACCATCATTTGTCACACCATAAATGGTGAAATATTTTACACTACAATATTAACAGAAAAGAAAATAATGCAATTCTTAAACATGATATAAAAGTCTTAATATCTTGTATGCTCCCTATTTCCCTATATAACTCTTTATCCTCGACACATCCTCCATACAGCTCCTTTAGGTTTTATTATTCTACCAGAATATTGGCTAGTATTTGCAATTTTCTTGACAAATCAGCTCTAAAGGCAAAGGAAAATCCTTTTCACAGTGAATACATGCTGATATTGTACTGAAAAATCAAGCTATACAAGCATCTAGTACACCTAGTTTATCTATCCATCCATCCATCCATCCATCCATCCATCCATCCATCCATCCATCCATCCATCCATCCATCTATCTATCTATCTATCTATCTATCTATCTATCTATCTATCTGTCAGATTTTAAAAAATCTTGCTTATACTAAACTTCATTTAAGTTTCTAATGAATGTAGCATGAGCGTGATCAATTCATGTAGTATTAACATAAACCAGTTACATAAACCAGTGAAATCTCACGAGGATGTTGGCACTGATGGGATGTTTTATGCTGGATTGTTGTCTTGTTACAGAACACAAGCACATTTCTCCCCATTTCGGAATTCATTCTTTGGTATTAAAATCATTTATAGCACATTTATAGGAAATTAATAAGACCATGAGTGATGCAAAATTGTGTGTTTGTTCAAGATAACAGCACTATAACTATATGTTCTACTATAGCGCCACACACTCTCAGAAATAAAGCTGCCACACGGTGCTTTTCATTGTTGTTGCTGTTAAAGTTTACAATCAAAGGCACATCTTTTATAACTTTGGTATGTATCCTTTACCTTGGAAAGTGCATGTGGTGTAACTTTAATTGGCTTTTAGAGTAAAGCTTTAAAGATACAAGGTCCAATTGTGTACCTTAAATGATAGAAAAGGTAGAAGATTTACATTTACATTTCTGGCATTTGGCAGACGCTCTTATCCTGAGCGACGTACAAAAGTGCTTTGAAGTCTCTATCAATGAATACATTAACACTGGTTCAGTAGATCACAGACTTAGAATAGCATGAGCATAAAAACGGTTGGTTTTATACACACAACATACAACAATGCATAAAACAAACAGGGAAAATAAGAGTTAGATTAAGTGCTTCAGGCAGAGCTAGGTCTTCATCTGTTGTTTGAAGACGGTCAGTGACTTGGCTGTTTGGACATCTAGGGGAAGTTCATTCCACCGCCTCGGTGCCAGAGGAGAGAAGAGTCTAGATGTATACCTACCTCTTACCCTGAGAGATGGTGGGACCAGACAAGCAGTGCTAGTGGATCTGAGGGAGTGGAGTAATAATAAGCTTTGCGAGGAGTAATAATAAGCTTTGAGGTAAGAGGATGCTGGTCCATTCTTGGCCTTGTAGGCAAGCATCAATGTTTTGAATTTGATGAGTGCAGCTACTGGAAGCCAACTGAGGAGTGCAGCAGTGGGGTGGTGTGGGAGGTTCAGAAGACAAGTAGCGCAGCTGCATTTGCAGAAGACAAATTGCAGAGAAGATGCATACTAAAGGTAGAAAAAAGATGTACACTTGATGGTGGACATGGAAATAGCCTTTATTTGTCACATATACATTACTGCATGGTGAAATTCTTTCTTCGCATATCCCATCCTTGGAGGTTGGGGTCAGAGCGCAGGGTCAGCCATGATACAGCGCCCCTGGAGCAGAGAGGGTTAAGGGACTTGCTCGAGGGCCCAACAGTAGCAACTTTGCGGTGCTGGGGCTAGAACCCCCGATCTTTCGGTCAACGACCCAGAGCCTTAACCACTTGAGCCACCACCTAGCAAGAAGGAGACTTTTTCCTAAAATGCTCTGATTATAGTGCATCAGGCCTAGGAGAATTTTTCTTACCTTAATTCTAAGAAAACAAACACCAAAATACACATCACAAATATAAAGATATATCATAATACAACAGAAATTCTGTAATCCTACATTTCTTTAGCTAGAAATCTGTAAGAATCAATATTACAATATTATTTCATATTGTTTATACTGTTTAATGTTTTGGTTTCATTTTTTATGAAAGAAATTTTCCCATTATTATTGTCATTGCTCATAAATCACACAAAGGACTTCAACAGTAGAATCTGTAAGAAATCCTTTAATAATTTATTTGCAATACTGAACTGTAATATTAACCTGGATAAATGGCAGTGCATGGCTGAAAATGGAAATAATGAACTGTACATCTATCTATCTATCTATCTATCTATCTATCTATCTATCTATCTATCCATCCATCTAATTTTTGTAGCACTTACGGGGAGGTGGTAGCTCAAGTGGTTAAGACTCTGGGAAGATCGGGTTCAAGCTGCCACTCCTTTTGACTGAAGGAAGCATAAGAAACCCCTAAAGCACAGGGAGAATATGCAAACTCTACACACATAGGGCGGAGGCGGGAATTGGAGGTAACCACTTAGCTACTGTGCCCATGTGTACTGTACATTTTCCCACCGTTATTGTTTGTGACCAAATAAGTAACAATAAGTACTGAATAGCAGTCTGATGAAAATAAAAGAATGGGCTATGAACTTTGTACAGTATAGATCTATATATAAACACAATAGATAGATAGATAGATAGATAGATAGATAGATAGATAGATAGATAGATAGATAGATAGATAGATAGATAGATAGATATGTGAGTGTGTATGCTTTATTTGTAATAGATGTTTTTGTAAAAGATTCCTCTGAAACTCTCTTAGTTTGATGGCGTTTTCATCTCGCACATAAAACGCTTTAATAGAGTGAAATTAGAGGATTTTTTTTTTCAGATCCAAGCCGTCATTCTATAATGAAAAAAAAAAGATGGCAAAAACACAGGACCCCTGAACAACCTCAAGTTAGCAATGAAAATTCTTCATGTGTGAGGAAACAAAGCGAGAGAGAAAGAAGAGGCATCAGATCCTCCTTCATTCTCAAGCCAAGAGTGAGTGCAGAATGACAGCTTGCGAGTGCCTCACTTATGCTGGTTCTTTATAAAACTATCATCAAGGCTCGTAAATAAACCCGGCTTTTAAAACACACCCTCTGTAAAAAAATTCCCCCCACTGTTTTTTTGGCAAGGGGAGCGTAAGCCCTTTCGGGCCAAAAAATGCTCCAGCCTCATTTGCTTTCCAGTGAGGACATGAGAGTGCAGCCTGTTAACGAGAAGCGTCCCAGCTGGTTTCATTTAGCTTGACAGCAGAAGAGCTGGCTGGCTTTCCTGTCTGCCTTCAACTCTTTCCCTTCATTGCCGCAGCCCCCGTCCTGAGCAAACTCCACGCATGTGTACATTAAATCTGCAGGGCCTTGGTGAAAAAAGTTTGGAAAGCCGGTTTATGACATATGATTACGTTCCAGGTTGTCAAACAACAGCCCTCCAGCCGATAGGCCCAGCTTGCTTGCAAATTGAATGAGCTTGTGTTACAATAACATTGAAATTAAAGTATTAATATAGTTCTATTGCAGGACTTATTAGCGATGCTATAAACTCACAGTAGCACATAACAGAGCACTTGTAAAGTTACGCTGCACTCAGCCAGGGCTCTAAGCTTGAAAAAGAAAACACTACTACAGAAATGCAATGACCTTTTTTTGCCACGGTTAATGCAGCTCTGATCTGTTTTGTTCTGGCTACCTGCAATTTGTCAAGTAGTGGAAAAAAACAAGAACTTCCTGAATAGGAAATGCCTAAACACAAGCTGCCACATTGACAACCCAGAAGGCATGGCACGGAATCACAGCCTTTGCTACAGCATACAGCACCTCCAGACTACGCTAGGTATTCAAAATACCAGTTCAGACTCCCCAAGAGTGGCAGCAGCGAGATGCCATTCAGTCTTAACTGCAATTAGACACTGACAATACAACAAAACCAGTTCCATGAAGACATGGTGTGAGAAGGTTGGATTGGAAGAACTGGAGTGTCCTGCACTGAGCCCTGACTCTGACTCAACCCCACTGAACACCTTTGGGATGAACTGGAACATTGACTGAACCCCAGACCTCCTCACTCTTACAACATCAGTGTCTGATCTCACTAATGCTCTTGTAGCTGAATGATCACTAATCCCCACAGTCACGCTCCAACATCTAGTGGAAAGCCTTCACAGAAGAGAAGGGAAGAGTGGAGCTGATAATAACGGGAAAATTAAGTTAAATCTGGAATGAGATGTTCAACAAGCACATGTATGTGATGATCACGTGTCTGTGTTGTGTATTGTGTAGACGTGTGGATGTTCGGCACTACACTGGGGGTCAAAACGATTTGTCCATCAACTGTCCTGAGATATTTTTAACAGAGCAGTTTATAACAGTGTGGGAGTACATCCTAAATTCCTTCCTAAAATCTTTCCTAAGGTCAACAATCATGGCATATTTTAGTTCCCATGTAGTGAAATGTAGAAGTTAAAAGGTGCCGTTTAAAGCTACAGTATATTTAGTGTTGTTAAAAACTGAAACTAAAATCATCACTCAGTCAGAGGAGGAGAAATGCTAATGTTTCTAAGCTGTCATTAGTCACCTGCTCTTCTGTTATAGTAAATAAAGGTCAGAGTTCATGTTTAAATGAACGTAATGTTTGATCCATTCTACATAATCAGAATAGAAAGCCATAAAGACAAAAGATACACAATTTCAGACATGGCTTAGCGCCATTAGCAAGCTAGTCAGCTAACATTAGATAGAAGGAAGTGCGTTTTGCACCATACAGTATTATGCTTATTACTTTCAAGTTGTCTACAAGAATATAGAGGAGCAGTATTCAAATAACGTTCGATGAAACCCAGTGGGATAAAATTACTGGTCTGGAAAAGCAGCTAGCGTGAGTGAATGGCAAGCTTTTTAATGTTTTAAGCATTAGGGATTAGTTTACACTTTTAAATAAAGAATTTTGATTTATTCTGTTTTTCTTTTCTTTTTTACATTAGTGCATGTTACACAATTACACACAGCCTTACTATATTCACAATATGATGTTCTGTCACTGATCCATTTCTTTCTTTCTTTCTTTCTTTCTTTCTTTCTTTCTTTCTTTCTTTCTTTCTTTCTTTCTTTCTTTCTTTCTTTCTTTCTTTCTTTCTTTCTTTCTTTCTTTCTTTCTTTCACTTGTACAGATAACTGTATTTCTCTTCCACTTTTTATTTCACAGACAGCCAGAAAGCATGTCACCGTCATTTCAGTGTCATACTCTGCACGTGTTCGAATGTGACAAACACATTTTTGACCACTTTAGACTAGTGACCCAGAGTCCCAGTCTGTTTTTAACCTAAAGTGCAGAATAAACACCTTCTAAGTCCTATCATCTTTAAACATTATTTGTCGTCAACATTTTTCGAACATCCCGTGTTGACACTACGAATTGGACCAGAGGAGGGAAGAAATGAAGAAATGAAATCGGAAATATCAATGGAAGTCTGTATAAGGCCTTCCTTTTGTTTGGTTCTGCTAAAAGTCCATAAAAGGCTGAAGAAGCGAATGCTTGCTCTCTTGAAAGCACAAATATGCTGGCTATTTTATTTTGAAAGAGATTACTGAAATTTTGCAGTAGAAGATAATGTCATTTTCGAGCACTGCAGCATGGCAACGTTAAAGAAGCACGCAGCCAATTTTTCCATTTAGATCTAATTGCAACACTCCAGTGCTTTCCTTGGCTCTGCTGCTTGAGGTATAATTTGTGTTTTCTGCTGGAAGCAGTCATTTTAAACAGAATTGTACGGTGTACTGTCTTTGTGACTGAATGTGTGAATGTATCCTAAATCTATTCACTGAAGTTTAACTATAAGCTAAACTTTCATGTCACACTTGATTGTTGCTGTTGTTACTCACTTTATATTGGTTTTACCCTGTAAATATACACTGAGCAGGCATACCATTCTGAGCAGTGCCAGGTGAAGTGAACACTGATGATCTCCTCATCATGGCACCTGTTAGTGGGTGGGATATATGAGGCAGCAAGTGAACATTTTGTCCTCAAAGTTGATGTGTTAGAAGCAGAGAAAATGGGCAAGCGTAAGGAATTGAGCGAATTTGATGAAGGGCCAACATGTGATGGCTAGACCACTGGATCAGAGCATCTCCAAAACTGCAGCTCTTGTGGGGTGTTCCCGGTCTGCAGTGGTCAGTATCTATCAGAAGTGGTCCAAGGAAGGGACAGTGGTGAACCGGTGACTTCATGGGCGGACCAAGGCTCACTGATGCATGTGGGGAACGGAAGCTGGCCCGTGTGGGCACTGTTGCATGACAGGTCAGGGCTGCTTTGGCAGCAAAAGATGGACCAACACAATATTAGGCAGGTGGACATAATGTTATGAGGATGTGTGTTGCGGACACTAATGATGTCGTCATCGGCTAAAACACACACGCAGGTCTCTTTACTTCCCAAACAGGAGCAGACTTAGTGCGAGTTGCGTTCACATTCACGGAAATCGTACCACATTTCCAGTGCAACAGAACTCACACCAACTCCTACAGGCAGTCTCTAATCTCAGGTTCGGTACCAAGCTGCACTTCCCGGCTCCACACCACAGCTTTCACTTTATCTATTTTTTTTTCTGTTTTAGATTAAACTGCAAGTGTGAAAGCCTCCTTAGATGAGCATAGAGTACACAATACAAAAAAAAAAACATCTAGGAGCAATTTTAAAGAGACATAAAAGTCAGCTGTTATTGGAGACCCGATCAGGTTAACTCACTGGAATGAGTCGTAATTCAGTGGCACGTCCTGCCTCTCTAGACACACACCTACACTGATGTTTCCAGCTGGTGCACGATACAGATTTTATTCTTAAAACACATGACATGATAACAGCTGCAGATAATCACAGCCTCAGAAATAATGGCACTACAGTAGGATCTCAAATGCGGTTTGGGATACAGGTCCGAGTTCTCGTTAAATCTGTATCGCTTGCGTCTATACAAACCTATACAGAGGAGAAAGGCAGAGCAGGTTACAAAATGTTCTCCAGGAAGTAGCTTACAATCGCATTTCTCTGAGCAAATGGACTGAAATCGTCCATCCATCTGCTTAAACTAAAATAAACTGCGTGTTGTGAAAGTAGCAAAATAGTGGGTGTGTCTCTTCACTTATATCATTAAAGCATTTACGTGAATGAGCGCCTAATTTCAATGCACTTTTATAGCTCACCTCCTCCCTCCTGCCTTATAAAAGGTTCTTGTGGTGGTGTTGTACTCGCTGGGTTTTTTCAAAGGCCACGGTAGCAGCGACAGAGCCAAAAAAAAAAAAAAAAAGCACCTTGCTTCAATCAGTAAATCAGCACATTAACAGGAAAGTGCACTTTCTCTACTCCTACGCTTTCAGAACTATGTGCTTAACTCATTTACTAAAACGACTCGCCTGATCTGTCTTTGTAATTACTGCAGATTAGGGACTAATATCTAATTATGACTTAATATGCATTAATGCAATTTTAATAACAGTTCAGTGTTCAAATTAAACTCAGGCAGTCTGAAGAGACAAGAACAGAACCAAAGAGAAAGAAACTGAGAGCTGAATGTTGACTGGATGTCTGCACCTGAAAGCACACTGTAATGTCTTGTACATTGAAATTTCAGCCGGAGTAAATGGAAGTCGTCTGGAACTGTGAGGGTCAGCTGTAGTGTATGTCCGTGATATGAGTGAAAGTCCCCCAAAATGCACTGGCAGTGAGTCGGAAATGAACGTTCATATCACTAAGCTCCTCATTCAGCATGCAGCTGGGAAGACCTTCCAGTGAGAAAAAGCTCAGGAGTAAAGAGGAGGTGGATGTTTGGTAAAGAAGAGATAAACTTGTATTAATACAATAAAGATTAAGAAACATTCTTCCCTATAAAAAATACTTGAGGGACTCCCTTCATTCGTTGATTTGTTCATTCGTTCATTCATTCTTTCTTTCAACTTTAGTAGGCACTGTATTGTGGTCAGGAATATAGTGGATCCACAAACTCACAGATCTCAATACACACATCACAATCTACACATCTCAATCTAGAAACTCCACAAATCTCAATCCAGAAACTCCACACATCTCAATCCAGAAACTATGTACACACATCTCAATCCATAAACTCCACACATCTCAATCCAGAAACTATGTACATCTCAATCCACACATCTCAATCCAGAAACTATGTACACACATCTCAATCCAGAAACTATGTACACACATCTCAATCCAGAAACTATGTACACACATCTCAATCCAGAAACTATGTACACACATCTCAATCCAGAAACTCCACACATCTCAATCCAGAAACTCCACACATCTCAATCCAGAAACTCCACACATCTCAATCCAGAAACTCCACACATCTCAATCCAGAAACTATATACATCTCAATCCACACATCTCAATCCAGAAACTCCACACATCTCAATCCAGAAACTCCACACATCTCAATCCAGAAACTATATACATCTCAATCCACACATCTCAATCCAGAAACTCCACACATCTCAATCCAGAAACTCCACACATCTCAATCCAGAAACTCCACACATCTCAATCCAGAAACTATATACATCTCAATCCACACATCTCAATCCAGAAACTCCACACATCTCAATCCAGAAACTCCACACATCTCAATCCAGAAACTCCACACATCTCAATCCAGAAACTCCACACATCTCAATCCAGAAACTATATACATCTCAATCCACACATCTCAATCCAGAAACTCCACACATCTTAATCCAGAAACTCCACATATCTCAATCCAGAAACTCCACACATCTCAATCCAGAAACTCCACACATCTCAATCCAGAAACTCCACATATCTCAATCCAGAAACTCCACACATCTCAATCCAGAAACTCCACACATCTCAATCCAGAAACTCCACACATCTCAATCCAGAAACTATATACATCTCAATCCACACATCTCAATCCAGAAACTCCACACATCTTAATCCAGAAACTCCACACATCTCAATCCAGAAACTCCACACATCTCAATCCAGAAACTCCACACATCTCAATCCAGAAACTACATACATCTCAATCCAGAAACTCCAGACATCTCAATCCAGAAACTATGTACACACATCTCAATCCAGAAACTCCACACATCTCAATCCAGAAACTCCACACATCTCAATCCAGAAACTCCACACATCTCAATCCAGAAACTCCACACATCTCAATCCAGAAACTCCACACATCTCAATCCACACATCTCAATCCAGAAACTCCACACATCTCAATCCAGAAACTACACACATCTCAATCCACACATCTCAATCCAGAAACTCCACACATCTCAATCCAGAAACTCCACACATCTCAATCCAGAAACTCCACACATCTCAATCCAGAAACTCCACACATCTCAATCCAGAAACTCCACACATCTCAATCCAGAAACTCCACACATTTAAATCCAGAAACTACACACATCTCAATCCAGAAACTCCACACATCTAAATCCAGAAACTCCAGACATCTCAATCCAGAAACTCCACATATCTCAATCCAGAAACTACATACATCTCAATCCAGAAACTCCAGACATCTCAATCCAGAAACTCCAGACATCTCAATCCAGAAACTCCAGACATCTCAATCCAGAAACTATGTACACACATCTCAATCCAGAAACTCCACACATCTCAATCCAGAAACTCCACACATCTCAATCCACACATCTCAATCCAGAAACTCCACACATCTCAATCCAGAAATTCCACACATCTCAATCCACACATCTCAATCCAGAAACTCCACACATCTCAATCCAGAAACTCCACACATCTCAATCCAGAAACTCCACACATCTCAATCCAGAAACTCCACACATCTCAATCCACACATCTCAATCCAGAAACTCCACACATCTCAATCCACACACCTCAATCCAGAAACTACACACATCACAATCCACACATCTCAATCCAGAAACTCCACACATCACAATCCACACATCCACAGTTCACAGTGAATTACACTCTCACTTCACTTCCTGTCGTCAACGTTACCAAGACCTTCACTATTTGTTTGATTACCTGCTTTGACCAACTTCCATCTATCATCCAGTTCTCATTCCCAGCCAACAGTGTGTGGTTTGCTAATCGCTTGTCCTATGCCTGTTGTCCTGTGCCTTGACCTTAACCTTGTCCTGCAGTTTTGGATTTATTGTCATGTGCTCATTAAAGCTGCCTTACCAGCATCTGCCTAAGTGTCTCTATCCTGACAGAGACATTGAGATGACCTGTATTACGCCCTGGGACACCAGTCCATGAATTGCCATGAAACAAAAACACAACCTTACTGGTGTTTTCCGGGGAGTAGAATAAAGTCTAGTTAAACCTAAAACCAGCGGGGAAAAATTCTCAGTACTTCAAGCTTAGAATGTTTTTTAAATGGACGTATAATTTAAAATGTAGTGGCTCTATTACTCTTGAAATTATTATAAGGGAAATAATACTAGGTTAGATAGATCTCGTCATTAGGTCCATAAAGCATGATGTATTGTGAAGAGCCATTGTTATTAGTCTGTTTGACTGGTCACTTAATTCAAATGGATTTAATCCAAGCCATAATAACTCAAAACGAGTAGATCTATAAATAATGTCAAATTGGAGATCATGTGTTCAATCTGTGGACAATTAATGATTAATAAACAGCCAGAATATTCTTGATGTGGTTAAATTTACTGTACGGTTACACCGTCCCCAGTCTGCTTTAAACACGTGACTGTAAGAGAAAGACATTTCATATTATTATTCAAAACAGTGACCCAGACGTGACACCCGTGACTTCCTGAGTGTACCATTTGTACACGTGTTCTCGATCAAAGCAACTTTTCCCCTCCGCACTGCTCTGTACATCTGAGACGCAATCTTTTGTTTACGCTAATGAAGTGTGTAGAGTGGCACTTCATGTTACAATCACTGGAGAGAGATGCAAATTGCATTGTGTCACTAATTGGTGAGGCCTGGCGTTTGTTAATGAGATTCTGTTAATTAATGCGGGATAGTAGAACTCAATCGCTTGCATATTTTCTGCATAAATTACTGCTAATTGGCGTGTGCATTGACCAGACCCTTAACACAAAGTGTAATCAAGATCCTTTGAGACACATTAGAATGATTTAGGCAAGGACATGCAACTGTTTCAGTACTCAGTGCTCTGCACTATATCATACAACAAATATGAAAAGGAAGTTGTCTTTGGCAGTGAATATTTGATGTCTGATTTGGACAAAAGGGGAAAAAAAGGGGAAAAAAAAGGAATAAAGTGAATATCAGGCGCTGAGATTTTAAAGTCTGGATCACTGTTCAATTAAACATCAAATATTATTCAGTGTGACATCAGGTCTGTTTCTTGCCTTTGAACGGCATAATCAGTTTCTTCATCACTACCAAATGACTGCGTATACTCACAGTGAATAACGCCGAACATTAATCAATATAAAACTACATTCCATCCTGAAGTGCTACAGAGATGATAAACACACTGTGATCAGCTCTCAACCACGACGCTGTGGCAGCTCGGCAGTGGAAATTTCTGTCTGTCATTATGCATGAGTTAATTAAAGCAGTGTGTGTGTGTGTGTGTGTGTGTGTGTGTGTCCTTGGCTAGGCTCATTATGTGATGATTGACAGGAAGAGCGTGTACCTGTAATATCGTGCTGTTTGAAGGCATCACTGTAGACTTGATGCTGATTTGGACAGTGCTTCTTCAGCCACTTACACACATCCTGCTGAGTCCACAAAGCCACCGGTTTGGACAGTTTCACCGTCCCTGACTGGACAAGAGACAAGACACAAGACACAGGTCTGCTTTATTTATATACATTCTCTGTTCACATCCAGACAGACAGACAGACAGACAGACAGACAGATAGATAGATAGATAGATAGAAATTCACATAATACAGCAGTACAAACAGTTAGAAATTCTACACTGAAAAAAAAGAAATATGTGGTCAAAAATATTTCTTATAGTTTACACTAAACTTATTTAGTATATTTGCTTACTACTAGGTGCTGACACTGGATGAGAAAAATTCCATTGGACAAGACATCTGCCTCATCTGACTAATGTCTTTTAAATCAGCACATTGTCTGATTTGTCTATTTTTCAACGGTTTAAAAATTCACTGTATTGTGCTAATGCTAGAGGCATTGTGTTCTTTTGATGTCATTTTCCATCGACTGGGAAACGGCCTATACTTCTGGTTAGTAAAAAAGTGGTCCATTTGAAACGATACTCTCAGCCATTATAAAATCCATACACCAGATGGTAGAGTAGATAACGCATAGTGTAAGCGCATAGTGTATAGTACGTCATATGGGACACAGTTTTAGGAATCAGGAAGTGGCTTACTCTGTACTGTGGATACAAAGTGACTAGTCTGAAAATCTTATCATGTTCACACAATTCTGTCAAGTTTCTTTTGTGTAACTGAGGGCAGGATGGCAAGCTGTTCCTATGATATAGAACATTATGGACAATGCAGATGTGGTAGCTTAACGGTTAAGGTTCTGGACCACTGCTTTAGAAGGTTGTATGAATCCCAGGTCTGCCAAGCTGCCACTGCTGGGCCCCTGAGCAAGGCCCTTAAACCACAATTGCTCAGTTGAATAAAAAAAGAGATAAAAATGTAAGTCGCTCTGGATAAGGGCGTCTTCCAAATGCTGTAAATGTAAATATAAATATCAGTGTCCATGCTGTTTCAAACCTGAAGATCTGAACAGGCATTACAAACCACTTGGAAGAAGAAGGTAAGCAGCAGGAACAAAAGGAATCAGAAGACATCACTGAACGGTCCCATGGAAAAGGACAAAATGTCTTGTCACAATGAAGGACAGATCCCTAATACAGGGTCATCACATTCAGAGACAGACCCTGATGATGTAGAATCGTCTCTTTCTGATTTGAGTGCTGGTGGCTTCGCACAGACGCAGGCTGAATGGTGGAAAGGAAAGCTGGAGCACAAGACAGCAACAGCACTCAGTACACCACAGACCGGTGCACTGAAATTATTTGTACTACATCTACCTGTGCATGCAGTGAGGATATTCCACAATTTATTGATTTCGCTGATGACCTCTGGCGCATGTTTCAGAAATTGTTGAAGCTGCAACTTGATAAAACATCAGGCTGCAACTATAAATGGAAAAACTAGGAATGTGATCAATGTAGCTTATGCAGAAAGACTAGCTATGAGTCTGTTCCCTTCATTACAGGCTGAGGAAACTTTAGAGAAGAGCTGAAATGTTGATTTATAAACCATCTCATACACTGGTGAGTGGAAGCTGGCATAGCTCCTACTGCCTCTTTAGGGAATAAAAGATGCAGTATGCCTAGCGATGTTCTAGACAGCACAAATGCATGCCAAGTGGAAGCAGTTACAGTGACAGGGCGTGGCACATCCTCGCCTGCTAAAGCAAAAGATGGTTGGTTCAAATGTCATTGCTGGAGCTTTGTAAGAACATGCTGCCCCAAACTACCAATTGGTGCCTGGACAGGTCCAAATACTCCCCTCATTCTATCTGAGACAAGAGCAAAACACAGAGATTGCTTTAGGTGCTTGGTATTATGTGGCAGCGTATTATTCCCGCAGAGATGCGTTTCAAAGATGGGGGAAAGAAATAAAAAAAGCTCTGAGATGCAGCAGGAAGCACACTGGTTCTAACACACTGCTGCTGCCCTGAACACAGAGCTGTTTTGTGCCAGAGCAGAGTGTGATAAAGCTTCTAAAAGCATGAAATACCAGAATTGCCGGAGGATCACTGCAGTCATAAAGAAATCACATGGATGGTTCGTCTCCTCTGCAAATAAAGCACTGGTGTCTCACACACAACAGAGACCCCAATCAAACATCGAGATATAAAGCCAAGTAATTTGTGCAACTTGTTATATAGTCAGTGGAAGGTGAAGTGACTAGCTTGAAATAGTATCATTCTATTAGCTGATATTTTGGACCAGTTTAATAATTTATTTTAAGAAAGAAGCTAAATTAGTAAAAAGCCAATCTAAAGCTTAAAATATCCAAACATTATTCTATAATATTCTCTAATAATAACTTGCATTTTATGTATTATTGTATTCTATTGTATTCAATTTATGAGCAATAGGAAAAATGTTAATAAAGTTTATTTTAATCTTATAATAGAAAGTACTACATTTAATATATTTTATCTGCCAAGATCACTTTTTGCAAAAAAAGTAAAGTCAAGCCTACTTCTATTAAATGATGTTCATACACACTGGGCAGCACTAAAAGGAGTGTCCCAGGGTCCCACAGAGCTCATGGTTTATTTTATTTTGATCACTCTGGCTTGAGTCATAGAGTTAATACTTGGGTGATTCTCAGACTCTAAATTATGGCGTTTGTTAGGAAATTTATGACGGCTGTTTGGTAAGAACTTGTTCCGACTTTGCCGCAACTCTTATGGTTGATGTTTAGCAAGCGCAGGATGATCACAAGAATAAAAGATCTCTTAATAATAATAATACAGTTTTCCATAGTACTATAAAAGTACTACAATCAAATTCATAGCAGATTTACGGCTATGATTGTCATCTCGATCCGTCTGACTACCGTCTGATTCCTTGTGGAGATCACACTCCAGCGAGCACGTCGTTAGAGCTCCGGCTTGTTTTCACAGGCGTGCTAATTCAGAAATAACACAGCTGTCAACAGAGCACACCTGTGAGGGCATTTTCCTAATGTGCGCTATGGTGTTGTGCTGCTTACTGATCTGAGACGGGGAAAGAGAGAAATGTGCTTTAAGGAAATGATGCAGTGTATACTCATGGAGCTCCAAAAAAAGTCGCTCGCTCTACAAGGATTTCCTTTTACTTAAAATAACAGCGTGTGAGCACTGTGGGGAAGGGACAGGACGTGGACGCGGAGTGGAAATAGATCATGCTTAGGCACATACACAAATAAATACACTTAGTCACTCAGACATATTGACTGAGATGGATATGGGGACAATTACCACAGACACACACACACACTCAGAGAGTCCTTGTCATAATTACACAATGCAGGTATTTCCATGTTCCTATAGCAACAAAGCCAAATCAGCTTCAAGTCTTTGAATAAATCAGTACCATCTGTCAGACTTCGAGAGCGCTGTCAATAAACCATGATATCAAAGATATGAAGAAAACATTTATTACTAAACATCAATAAGAATATACTTCTTTTTTTCCAGGAATGGAACCGGATACCTATTTGTTTTAACAAGAAAAAGAAAAAAAAAAAACATTGCAAAAACTGTCTGATAAACTGCCTACTTTCTTCAGCATTCAGGTGAATCCTTTATCTCTGGTGCAACCACCTGAAATATTGCTGTTGCTGGGTTTTTCCATGTCAGTGGTTTACTTTCAGAAAGCAGAGAGAGGTGCTCATCTGAAGGAGCCCCACACTGGATCACAGCCAAAAACCCATCCCTTAGAACGGCGATCATTTCGATGAGAGCAGAGCGCCATCGTGTGGTGCACCCGAGCAGTTCACTTTTTGCATTCTCCTATCCATACATCACTGTTAGATTATACCTTCCACTTATGAAATGACTAATTTTATGTATAGAAAGAGCAGCACAAGATGAAATAACGGCAAGCAATGCAAAAACACTCTATAAGATAGGAAGGAGTCTGTAATAATGACTTGATGGAATAATGCACTTTAATGCATGGTAATGCACTGTGTTATGCTCAGAGGTTTGGATCAGCATTGATTTGCTATAAGTGGTAAAGGCTGCATCTCAATCAGCTTCCTAGTTCAGCAGACAGGGCACTGATCAGGTAGCCAGGCCTCTCTCTGTCTCTCTCTCTCTCTCTCTCTCTCTTAATCGCAAAATCATTCCAGTTCACTGGAACTTGCTCACTATGTTCCCTTACTGAAAATGATGTTATAATTTTCTGAAGCTGTTCTGTACAGAAAAAATTGTCAGGTAAACTCTTAGCCAACTTTGTGTGCAAATGTAAGTAGCTTGTAAGCATTGTTGTGGCTCTCATGTTAGCGTGTTCAGTTTGTTTGACTCTAAAGACTAGTGTTTAATGATTTAAGTAGTAGTGATTTAATTGCTTGAAGTAGCATGACAGAAACGCATGTGATTATGCCTACAAATTTAAATGGCGTATAAAACGAAAAATATCTGAGATATTTGAGTTGTTACAGTGACTGGGAATCGGGTCAGCGGCGTCACAATGTGTTGTGAGCCAGCATCCTTACTAGTGCTCGAACACGAGCTCATGTACTTGATGAGCTAGGGAGCTGATTGAGACAGACCCATGGTATTGTATTCCTAGATGTGTTGTTGTATGTTTTACTTAGATACAGGGTGCAATAAAGAATGTCCGTCTCAAGTGAAATGTTCAAATACTCGTAAGTTTACATTTCTATTCTTTATTCAATTCAACTGAAAATAAGAAAGTGAAACAAAATGAAAGGATTTATTGTAATTGTACAGCTGAAATCTTTGCAGTTTATATTTTTTGCATGTTAGTATAATATTTTCTCCTACAGTTAACATACTAAAGCAATAAAACATAAAAATATAATGTTTTCTACTCTAATTAGAGAGAAAGTTGTGATAACGTTGTTGTTGCTGATCTTTCGGTTGCTCTCTACGTGTGTGAGGGGTCGCCACAGCGGACCAACTCGTCTGCACAACAACATGGCACAGATTTTACGTAAAGTAAAGTAATAAAACTAAAGAAAGTGTCGTGTGTGGTGTGCACTGATATTTAATCTTAGTGGCTTGAGATCTGGTGACTGTGATTTCTGTATCATATGACGCATCATTTCCATACTTATCAAGCTATAATGAGTAAACCCTCAGGGGGGTGGAGTCACCGTGGAAGAGACCACTCCCACCAGGATAGGAACGTAGTGTAACTCTACTCTATTTTTACTTCAATTTGTCACCCATCTGTACACGTAGTACATGTAACAGTGGGTAGAGATGTTGTGTGCAACACTGAACAACCACAGCAAATTCTAGTTATAACAGGGTAAAAAGGTCGGAGTCCACTATCGGGACCATTTGTGGAAAATCTAATTTGCAGTTGTTATAGCTCTCAAATGAGATTAGTCATCAACTTATTTAGCCTCAGCACAGAAACTGCACTGTCTGCTACCCGCTCACTCGCATGTTTGTGCCTCAGAGACTGTGCAGAATCTAGTTAGATTACATAATATAACATAATCTGTTTTAAGATTATATCTGGCAACCACGAGTTGTTCTATCTCAGTATTTTCTTTTTAATTTTTTCTTTTCTTTTCTTTTATTTATTTTTTTTTAAATATTAACCTACTATTGACTTTAGGATCTGTGAATAAACATAGCCATGACCTATGGATTTCTAGCTACAGATCAGAGATTTAGTATTAGATTTTAGACTAAGCTTTAATCAAATGAAATAAAAGGACTAAAATTCCTCACCGTTTCCCCAATTTATCGTATCTTCATCCTACTGTTTTTGCCAGTCGTTCCAGTCCACTGGCAGAATGGAAATCGACTTATCAGACATTTTTAATCAGTATAACAAATTAATTCTTTTTCTGGCTGTAAGTCTGATATAAAAATGAGTCAGGACTCTGTTGGTTTTCAGAGTGAGTGTCTCTGATGATAACCTTACGCAGAATTTTAGTGGTTGACGATAACACCTTCAAATTTTAGATCATTATGAAAAAGCACTTGGAGCATCTCAGAGAGCAGAAATGGGTTTGATATCAACATTTACCTTGAAACATTTATGTGAACAAAACAGACAAACTTTTGTATAAATATTTCGACCCTAGTATGCTAGGTAATAATAGAAATACTATGAATTCCTGCAATGTGCTGATTTTCTATTTTCACGTAAGACAGTAACCACCACTGTGAAGTGTGACATGACAAAGACATTCAATGCTGAACATGGACACAACAAAAAAGGCTCAAATTTAATTTTTTGGACTCTGATAAAAAGAAATTCCATCCTTCCTGTATAAAGCTAGAACGCTGCAGGTATTACCCTCTTGTCATGGTGTAGGAAAACCCATAATGCTCCTGTGCACGTGCTGCTCAGGCTCTGTCTCTCACTATATGTAATTTGCAAAAATACAGACTCTTCTCTTAGAGGAGCATCTATTTCCTGTACAGAAATTCATCACACATGCCCAGGAAAGGTGTTCAGGCACTGGTTTAGTTTTTTTCCTACAAAATCTATAGCCTTGTAAGTAGATGATAGATCATAGTGTCAAATCATTCTTATATATAGCCATGGGATATTTATTTTAAAGCACACCTAAGAGAGTAGTCTAGTGCAAGTCCAAGAAAAGCTCCTTCAGCATTAGACAGAGAGGAGGAAGTGAGAGAACCTTTTAGCTCTCAACACCAAAATAAAACAATGCTGAACCGAAGCACTTTTATTGAAGTAGTGATACGGATATAATATGATTTTACATAAACAGTGGAATTATTGGTGTCTACTACTGACCTAAAATCTTTAGGATATATGAATAAAAATAGCCATGACTTACAAATAAACAAACGTGACTGGCACAGATTAAAGCTAGGTTTAGATTAAGGCTTTAACTAAATTAAGGACTTAATTGCCCACCGTTTATCATTTGGAGATTTGTTATCTATTCATTGAGCCCTACCAGTTACCAGTACACTGGTGTTCCAGTCCACCAGTGGAATGGAAATCGATTTATGGGACATTTCCAATCAGTATAAACAAATGAATCATTTTTGGCTGAAACTCTGATATAAAGTGAGTCAGGACTCTGTTGGCTTTCAGTGTGAGAGACGTGTGTATTTCCCTCTTACACAGAATTTTAGTGGTGGAAATAAATGTTTTTTAATTTTAGATATTTATGAACAAGCACTTGGGGCCTCTCAGAGAGCAGAAATAGGTTTGATATCAACATTTACTTTGAAGATAGAAACATTTGTGTGAAGACAAGACGGGCAGATGATAGTGTGCATGATTGTGGTTTCATGTCTCTGGCGTTTACCTTGGAGAGTTCAGATTCAGAGACGGAGCGTTGTGGTGGAGCACAGCGCTGGAAACCAGGACTGTGCTGCTGAAAGCCTGAGCTGTCATCATGCAGTCCTGGACCATGATCTACACACTCCTCTTCCACGTGTGAGCTCGCATCCGCCATACACACCTGGTGATCGATCCCATTCTGACTCAGGTTGCAGTGGACAGCTAGAGAGACCAGGACAACATTATCTAGTCAGATTAACACCATTTTATTACAAACATTTGGTATCATGGTATTACGTTTACACGTAGCATGTTTCCCTGTCAAAACCTTTAAAACCGTGAACAGGGTCAAATTTTGCTTCTTCTGGATTTTAGTACATGAACCAATTAATACCAAATTTAGTTTCTCAAACTCATTGTGGGGCGCTCTAAAGTATTATCTCCGTGGATTTGTTGTTGCAAATCTGTGTCACTGAAAATTTGAACATCTAGGTCATTAAGGTTATCTATAGAAAAGCTCAGTATCACCTTGCTGATGTCGTACTATTCAGAAGCACTAGGTGGCACCACAGCACATGTCTATGAGTAAATGCCTAGGTTATGATATTTACTCATTAGAGAAAAAAAATGCAAAATGAGATAAAAAAAAAAAAAAAAACCAACTGATGACCAGCAATCATCAGCAAAATCTCTGCATCAGATATACTACACATTTTTTTCCTTCCTGCTTTTCCATAATTTGGATGCAATCATTTTCTTTTGTTCTGCTTTCCTGTCCCTCATGGGCCTTTATTATTTACTATCATCCATCCATCCATCCATTATCTATACCTGCTTATTCCTAATTAGGGTCACGGGGGTCTGCTGGAGCCTATCCCAGCACACATGGGGCGAAAGGCAGGGGTACACCCTGGACAGGTCTCCAGTCCATCACAGGGCCGCATATAGACAGACAACCACACACACACACTTATTTACTATCAATACATTCAAATTTAATAGCAAGACAATAGAGCATTCAGCCCGAATTGTAATATTTTTCAGCCTTTTAGTCTGATTAATGGCATATGAGAATTCTTTCTGTAATCCTACATGAGATTTATCAGCCAGCCGTATTAATGTTTCTAGGTTATTCAGTCACCTCTACAAATACAGGTTTCATTGGAGTAAGAAAGATGATAAGCATAATCTTACACTAAAATATATTAAAAGAAATTAAAGAACAGTTATATCTCTTCATTTTTTTTTTTTGTATTTGTAGACTAGCAGCATGTTTTTATTGTTCTGGAGGCAGCTAAGGCGTAGCGCAATCCCACAGCATCATACTGTAGATGAACAAATAGGTTTTCACTTTGATCAGGGACTCGCTCAAGCTGAAACAGCTCTGTGTCTGTAACAATAGTGTCCAACACTTGATATACAGCATTATAGCCAAAATAACAGTCTGTGGACCACTGAAATATAATGTCACTGTGCATGAGATTCACCACACAAAAATATCACTGTTTATACAGTCAGGCCTTGACATAATGGAGTCATTGGAGTAAATAAAGAACCTCAAAGAAATACCAATGCTTTTAATCGGTTATCCATGACTTCCTGTTCGCATTAGGATATAAATATAAGGTGACACACAGGACCTTTAACCATTCATTAACATGTGAAGGACTAAAGAATAACACGATGAAATGAGACAAAGGAGCTTCATACCATAATGAACAGTTTGAACACAGCCAGAGCTGTAATAAACCTGACTGGAAGAGGGAGGATGATGGTTAGAGTTTCTCCCGAAATCCTGGCTGGAGGTTTGCAGCATTTTGGGGTCTCCGAATCTCTAAGACTATAATTAGCCACCACCTCTATTTCACAAACTACAGTCAGAATGTGTGGATCTCAGCAAAATCACAGTTTAGTGAGGTGGAAACACTGCAGAAATGTGACGTACTTTATCTGTCACATGTACTGCACCAGTCATTTCTAATCCTGGTTATGCTTTACATCCTTAAACTGCTCTGATTCAAGGCAGGTTAATGTTATTGAGGTAAATATTATAGTTTACAGTGGCAGTCTCTCTCTCTCTCTCTCTCTCTCTCTCTCTCTCTCTCTCTCTCTCCTTTGCCCTTTCTCATACTCTCTCTCTCTCTCTCTCTCTCTCCTTTGCCCTTTCTCATACTCTCTCTCTCTCTCTCTCTCTCTCTCTCTCTCTCTCTCTCACTCCTTTGCCCTTTCTCATACTCTCTCTCTCTCAATCTCTCTCACTTGCTATCTTTCCCTCTCTTGACCTTTCTCACTCATTCCCTTTCTCGACCTCTCATTCGCTCTCTCTCCTTCTCTTGCTCTTTTTTACTCTCTGTCTCTCTCTAGATCTTTCTTTCTCCCTCTCTATCTCAATCTTTCTCACTCGCTCTCTTTCCCTCTCTCTCAATCTTTCTCACTCACTCCCCCCCACCCTCTCTCGACCTTTCTCCCTATCTCTCTTGACCCTCGTGCTTCGGTGCCCTATATGAAATATTTCCCCTCAAAGGTATTATTTTGATGCTACATCCATGTATCATACCCAGAATTTTCTAAATAGAGATAAATAGAGTTCATTTCTAACCCCAACCCTAGTTTATTAATTTATTATTAGACTAATAATAATTACACCATTTAGTCAATAAAATATGACTAATACTGTACGCTGTGTTACTATATTACTAACACACTATATCACTTGTTCTACATTTGCCATTTTTCACCTCACACTTTCTGTACCTCAGGGCCTGCTTTACTGGAGGATTTTTTGTGCAGTTGTCTCAAACAGAAAAAAGATGTTTTGTGTGTTTGTGCAAAACTAAAAGCAGAGCAGGTGAAAGAAGAAAACCTCCCGCTGTTCGTCTTGTGTCACTGACACATTGTTATCCCTGCTGAAAAAAACGAAAAAGATACCACAGCAGTCACCCGTCTGCTCTGTGATTCGGGAAAAAGCAGGCATTAAAATGCCGTGTAGCCTGAAGCTAACACGAGGTACATCAGCTAACATTACCGCGATCAGTCTACACTGCTGTATCTAACAAGCTGATCTGCCTAGCAACGCTCATAAAACTCTTCTCATAAACACTGACGTGTATCATATGTTCTTGCATAAACTCAACCTTTTAGATCATAGCCATGTCAGATTTGTATTACAGAAGACTGAATTATTTACACAACCAGCATCAACTCAACATTACAAAATAGTTGTTTTCACGTAGAAATAAATAGTTGTTTTCAAGTGATTATAAGCAAAATAGTTATTTTCACGTGACATAGACATAAGATAGATGTTTTCACGTGATATAGTCATAACAAAATATTTGTTTTCATGCGATATGAACACAATAGTTATTTTCACGTGATATAGACATAACAAAACAGATGTTTTCACGTGATATAAACAAAATAGTTTTCACGTGATATAGTCACAACAAAATTGTTTTCACATGATATATAAACAAAATATTTTTTAAAGTGAAAGTCATAACAAAATAGATGTTTTCACGTGATATAGACTTAACAAAATAGTTGTTTTCACGTGACACAGACATAAAATAGTTGCTTTCACGTGATATAAACAAAATATTTGTTTTCACGTGGTCTAGACATAAAATAGATGTTTTCACATGATTTAAACAAAATAGCTGTTTTCAAAGTGATATATAAACAAAGTAGTTGATATGTGATCTAGACATAAAATAGTTGTTTTCACGTGGTCTAGACATAAAATATTTTTGCTCATGATCATGACTTTTCTGTGTACTGGCAGCATGTTTTTATTGCTCTGGAGAAGCAAAATGCAGCATCATGGATGAACAAATTGGTTTTACTTTGATCAGGGAGTCGCTCAAGCTGAAATAGCTCTGCGTCTGTCAGTGACTGACAGTTTCTACATTAGTGTCTAACACTTGAGATAGAGGCTGTCAGGTCTACAACTTTATCGCCGAAGAAAATATAGCGACCCTGAAGGTGTAGTCAGTTTCCTTGGCAGCTGATAGCGAAGACAACAAAGTGGATGAAGCATAAGCAGCATTCACATGGTGTAAGATTTTGTTGTGATAAAATTACAGTGTAAGCTTTTAGCTATATCAGGAAAATTGCAAGAAAACATGTTTGTCCTACAGCTCCAGGGTTGTGGGTTCGACTTCTACCTCTGCCCTGTGAGTATGCGGATTTGGATGTTCTCCCCGTACTTCAGGGGTTTCCTCCAGGTACATCAGTTTCCTCCCAGAGTTCAAAGACATGCATTTTAGGCTGATTGGCATCTTTCAGTTGTGTGTGATTACTCCCTGTGATGTACTGGCACCCCGTCCCCCACCATAAGAATAATACTGGTTTGCAGTAATAAAGTTAATAACATAAGGACAATTTTAAAGCATTTATGAGACTTTAAGAATCAAATCTAAGAAATAACACAAAAATAATCCCTAATAAAATAAAAGTGTTACCCTCCATGTTGTCTGAAGGTGTCATTCGAGAAGCAACTGAGACACAAGGCAGCCTGAAGTAGAAAGAAAAGCTCCCTGAGCAGCCAGAACACCAAAACAATGAGATTTTGCCTGAGAGAAGGACCATGACATTCATCCTGACGTTAAAGAGCCAAGCTAGCATGCATTCTAAACCAAGGTACAGAGATAATACGACACATGGTCATTTAAGGCCTGGAATATGAGGAGAGGAGTTTTGAATTCGATTCTTATTGCAACAGGAAGCCAGCAGACTGGCCTCAGTAAAGGGGTCCCATGAGAATGAGAGGTAAGCGTCAGCATTCTGAATGATCTGTAGATCAGAAACAGTATATCAACCTGAGAATGACCTGAAATGACTACGTACGGGAATTCTTTCTTTTTTATTTGCCAAATATACCTCTATCTCGGACATATCCTCTATTAAATCAAGATTCAAATCCAAATACAGTAATGGAGAATTTTGATCTGACAGAGGTGTAATCAAAACCCCTGACTTATACTGAAAATACTGAGTCTTTAATACAAAAGTCCAAGGATTTTTTTGTGATTTTTTTTCTGTGTATTTGTTCTAGTTTCTCTTCACATTAGCTTCTGTGCTACTGTCGTATTATTGTGTCATACAAATTCAGCTGTGTTTGAAACACACAAAGAAAGGCCTTTTAGTATTCAGGTGCACACTAGAATCGTCAGTCTAGGTCAGGCATGGTGAGAAAATCTAAAAACATACTGAACTGTGCTGGACACAGACACACACACACACAACTGAAAACTGCTCTCAACAGAGAACTACTGTGCTGGACACACACACATACACACACACAAAAATTGTCCTGTTTGCATGCATGTCACTTCACATGACACTTTACACTTTATATCAATCCTGTTTACATGTTAACTTTAATATCTGCACTCGCTGTCAACACTAATCTTTTACACAGAGTCGGTCTACATGTTGTTTGTCTGCACTGTCTTGTCTTGTCATCCTGTGCACTTCTGTTGTATGTCTAGTTTTTACTAAAGATTTCACCTTAAGTATAGTTTAGCTTTATCTCTACTGTATGTTTAGCTCAATGTTTGTCTGCGTCACTGTACTTTGTCTTTGTTATGTGTAGCACCTTTGGTCTAGGAGGAACGCTGTTTCATTTCAGTGTACTGCATCAGCTATATGGTTGAAGTGACAATAAAGCTTCTTTGACTTTGACTTGACTTATGGAGGTGGGGTCATCTTGTAAGAGACCCCACCCACCTAGATAGAAATGTTTAATCATAGTATGAAGTTGATCAGTCAGAACAACATTTGATTTGGAGTGATGCTTCACTTTAACCAGACAAATAGACAAACCTTGCCAAGAAAAAGCCTCACACTGCACTACAGTAATTATTATTTCCCTGTAATTTCAACAATTCCTTCAATTTTTGCCCATTACTCTTCTGCAATCCTAAAAAAAAATGCTGTATGGACCACCTATATTATTTCTGCTATCTGTCTTATATGTTTACATCTGAACATTTTACTCGTGCACTTTACTCAATACTTAGTATTTCCCTGGAGGAAGGTTGTGTACTTTACTGTGTACTGCACCAGTTTTAAATGGTTGAAATGATAATAAAAGCTTCTTGACTTGATTTATCTCTTGTCTGAATGTGTCGTGTGTCATTTCGAACACGTCAACAAAACACAGGGTTCTTTCCCTTCCCCTTATTGTTGATATCAAGGAAAAGCCCAACCAACCGAAGAGATAACTACATCATTAATGGTAACTGCATGACAATTAATTATCAGCCTAAATTTTATAAGCCTACTTTTATCTTTCATAATCTCTCCCCGCTCCCGTGAGTCATCAAGCCTATGGTGCTGAATGCAATGTGCTCATGTTTTTCATCTCTGTTGTCTAGGACTGTCTCCAGCACTGTTCTGTCGTTGGTTTGTTACCTTACAGCATAGGTGTCAACCCGTATCCACAAAGGGCCGGTGTAGGTGCAGGTTTTCATTCCAACCACAGGAGACACACCTGATTCCACCTGTTTAATCAACTGATCATGGCATTCAGTAGACTCAGGTGTGGCTTCTGCTCAGTTGGAATGAAAACCTGGACCCACACCGGCCCTTTGTGGATACGGTTTGACACCTATGCCTTACAGTGTTTACCTGTTTCTTATTTATTGTCGTTAAACTCAAGCCGTTTCCTATTCCACATTTCTGGATTATCTTTATTTAACTCTGCCTGTGTTGTGTTGTGACACTGGTTATGGTGATGACTTGTGTGTTGTCCTTTATAAATCTCAAACTAGGTTTGCAAACCTGTGTCCTGCCTCTCGTCATTTTACACATAACACATAAGACACAGGTGTAGCTTCTGCCTTCATTCAA
Organism: Hemibagrus wyckioides; assembly: GCF_019097595.1. NCBI lineage: Eukaryota > Metazoa > Chordata > Actinopteri > Siluriformes > Bagridae > Hemibagrus > Hemibagrus wyckioides. The sequence continues at coordinate 6,057,234 of NC_080733.1, read as the reverse complement.
ATTAAGCAACAAATCTGCCTACTCACAAATCTCTATCTCTCTCTCTCTCTCTTTTTACAAATAATCTGCTCTTGATTAATTACTACAGCCTTAATAGACGACAATATTCCCCAAATCTGTTTCAAAATGATGCTCCCTAGAAAATTTGATGCTGTCTGCACAGAGCTTCATCAGTTTTCAATCAATCATATTAAAAGGCCGTGATCATAAAGCTTAAAGCACCGAATAAGCTTAGACACAAGGTCAAACATCTAATTCCCAATGCCACTCAAACCAGTCAAATGAAGTGTCTAATCCATACACAGCGCATTACGGGATTATTCTCCAGCCACGTCCCTGACACACGAAGCGCTAAACAAATGAAAAATGACACTGCTGGTTGTGAAATCAGAACTGTGCGGCTTAGCTTGTTTTGCTAGGGATTACAAGAATCCTGGTCTGGAATTAAAAACCCTTAGTAAATAACAGAGCAAAGCACTTCCTCCACAGACAGAAAGACAGACAGACAGACAGACAGGAAGGAAGAGAAGGGGAGAATTTACGGCATCTGGGATGTGGTAGCTTAGTGGTTAATGTGTTGGATTACTGATTAGAATGTTTGAATCCCAGGTCCACCAAGCTGCCACCTCTGGGCCCTTGAGAAAGGCCCTTGAGCCTCAGTTGTTCAGTTGTATAAAATGTAAGTCACTCTGGATAAGGGCGTCAGCCAAAATGCCAGAAAAGTAAATGTAAAATCTAGTGGAGTAGTGGACTGGCAACCTATTGTTAGTCATGTGCAAACACGTTTCATAAGTTACTACACGCTTGATTGGCTGCACTCCTTGCAGGAAGCTGGAATGAGATCTCTGAAATCTTTCTTTTCCGGAAAACACAATCACTGTGCAAATTTCAATGATACTGTACGTCATGACACCCTCGTCCAATTCATCAGCAGCTGAAATCATTATGTAAAGTGCCAATGAACGAAGGCCAAAATGACCTGAATAGTAACTTTATCAGGATAAATCAAATATTAAGGCTTTGTTCGTCTAGAATAAATTCTTAGTCTAAGAGCCATTTGCTTGCATAATTCGTCTTCCTGCTGTAGTGAATCGAGCCCATGAAATTTACACTTATGAACCGCTGTTATTAAAACCTGTTATGACATGCGACGTATTGAGACAATTTTCTGATTTCTAACATCCAGTATGACATTCAGAGCTGTTATAATTAAGCACAGTCATAATCACAAGATCACACTACGTGCCCAGATGTCCACAGGCCCATCGTCACATTTTGTCTAGCTAATTCATGGACTGGATTAGATCATTTTTATAAATCCGCTCGTCCTTGTGAATACAACGTCTCTTTATATTCAGCAAAGTGTTTCAATATAATGTCGGTGAATTAAATGAAGACTTCTTTGGAGAAATGTTTTCCCCTGATATATCTGCTCTGTATTGGTGACACACACATCTGCAGTGAGACAGCCTTTTAAACAAAGGCAACTTAGCATGCACAGCACAAAGCGCTTATCTCTCTCAGACCCTGCTGCCTCCTTCTCCTTCTCTTCTTCCTTCTTGCTTTCTCACCACGTCTCTCCATCCATGAAGCAGAGAAACTCACCATCCACCTAATGTTCACCCGCTCTACAATTGAAATAAATTATGCATCTGGCTGAGCTATTCTTGGGGTGATGAGGGAGAGAGAGAATGAAAGAAGGGGGCAAAAGAGAAACAAGGAAAGGAGGCAACTGGAACATGTATCAGTATGTGATTTTCAAAAGACCGTCTTCTTTCTGCAGTGCATTAGAGTGCGTCTTCGGCACTGATGATCAGGGGTGATTTTGAGAACGGTTCGTTTTACATCATCTTCTAAAGATAGCTCGGAATATTTTTTTTGCCCTCGCTTGTCTGACATGCGCAGTGAGACGAGAGGCGCATCACTGAGCTCCCCAGCCCTCCTCCTTCTGCCTCATTCCCAGGTCAAACAAGAAGGAGAAGACGAAAAAGAACACCACTTAATGAACACCGTATCGATTCTGCTATTCAGCGGTTGCAGGACACATAGTGCGAACAGAATTAGCCTCCTTAACGCAATCAGTGAAACTGATAGGCTGTGTAGATCTTCCTTTGGATCTGTGGGGTTGGTGAATTCGAGTAGGCAGAGCTTGTGAGGAGTACATAATCAGATGTGAAGCTGGGTTCGATGCGGAACTGGGCTGTCAATGCAAGTTTGTGACCTACAGTAAACATTCAGGCGAAGGCTTCACTATCTGTAGAATCACCTAAGAAGAGGAATAGGCGTGATGAAAGTGTAATAAGCACAGGACTTATCCACAGTGAGGTGGATGATAGAGGGAGCAAGAGATAGTGTATAACGATAAGAGGAAAATATAAGCTGGGACTGTTTCGGAAAATAGAAACAGCCAATTCAAGTGGAAGCAATGACGTGCACATCATCAACAAACGGATCAAACACACATCTTTCCCACAATGCAACAGGAAATACAATGCAACTATCTTCATTTGTGTCTGCTTAGTGCTCTGAATTCCTGAATGCTGCAACGTATGAAATCTTAGCAAGTCCCGAATCTAAACAAAAGTATATCCTATAAAAAGTTTACAAGAAAACAAATCCAAGATTATTTCTATGAATATTTTACTATTGATCTTTTTTTTTTTCCACTAAATCTAATTTAGTCTAATGCTAATTCTAAGCATTCATTTCTAGAAAGAAATGATCTGCAAAAATAAGAACATTTAAACCTTAGAAACAGTAAAATATGCCTAGAAATGATTAATCCTAATTAAGTTTGTAATTTTAAAATGTGAATAATTTAAAGATTTAACTTGCTAAGACGTAAAAGAATTTTTGCACTGTGCCTGTATTCAGATTTCAAAACCTTCCTCAACCTCGAATTCATCATTTGCCTCAGCTAGAGCTGTGAGCTTTCATTTTCTTTGAATCGATTAGTGCATTTGGACTTTTGCTGTATATTTTCTAACAAAAAATATAGTGTCCCAAAATTGAATGAACCTGCAAGCTATTTTACTAAGAGTGAATGCATGAATGAATGAATGAATGAATGAATGAATGAATGAACGCTGCTTCCACAAGCTCCATATCTGAAAATAAAAATTCAGGCAGCTTTGTTGTCATATCCTACAGGATCCCCAGTCTTGATGCACTGATCTCTATTGTGAACCGGATGCCCTGTGAACCTTTCTGACAAGGTTTCATAGCTGTATATGCTGAGAATACATTATCTGTTCATTCTGAATAATGTATTTGGATTCTGTTACATCCCTAACACAGACCGTTTAGCTATTGGAAATAATCCAGCTTTCCTTACTCAAAGTGTGAATGAAACTGGCTTAATGAACAACCCTGTAAATTTGGATTGCTCGCATTTCTCATTTCTGGCCAAAGTCTACTCCAAGTGGCTATTCGAGTCTACGGCAGGAGCCAAGATTCTCTTTCCTTCCCATCCATCTTTCATCCATACAATTCTCCAAATAGACACTAATACAAGCTGAATCCATGACCTCTTCTGATTTCAAGTAGTGATCAGTCTCCCATTTGTCACAAGAGAAAATGTAAACAGTTTCTTTTGCCATGTGTACGGTTTAATTCAATAGAGCTTTTTAAGCCCCAGAGAGCAGCTTTCCTGTCAGCAGGGGTTCCTTGTTACACGCTTACTAAAGTTCTAATTGAGCTCTTTGAAGACTAGAAAGGAGACCGAGAGAAAGAGAGAACTAATGATGCCATATCTGATGCCAAGCGCACTCGCACTCTCTCTCTCTCTCTCTCTCTCTCTGAAGGGGTTGTCTCAGATGAAGGGGTTGTCACAGTCTAATGAAGTAGGTCAACTTCACTTCAGCACTGTTTAAGGATTCAGAACTTTTTTTTTTTCCCTTGAAACGAATGTGATGGTACCCCACATTATGTCTAAACTAGATTTCAAAGCAGAGCAGGTCACTCTGTACATCTCAGGCCGTGGGAACTGGTGATAGGATTTACTCTTTTTGGCCTCTTTTTCACTTTAGACCCAAATGATTCAGAGAATAAAGAGTGATGTTTCATTAAGACTCACTTCCAGTTTCAACATTACAGTTTTCATATGATTCATTAGGTCAGGATAAGTCCAGTGGTGATGACTGATTTAAGGTCTGCCATATTAAACTGGCTGTCATCTTGAATCTTGGATCTAATCCTCCAACACATTTGGCTGTGTCATCAAATTTGAATCAGAGTATCTTGAGACCAGGACTTACAAATATTACAGAAGGATCTGATTTATAATCGTAGCCAGTAACTGATACTACATTTGATGACAGGGTGACCAAGCAGGAAGTGAGCCTTTGCCTCAGTAATAATTTATGGCTTTCAGATGATTGTAAAAGTTTGAAGGCTTAAAACCAACCAACAAGTGCTATAATTAAAATACAAACGAAATTGAAAACCCTGAAACCTCTACCTCCTAAAAGAAAACAATCCATCCAGCAAAACATGGTTTCATCAGGATCAAGTTCTACAACGGCAGAGTCTATTGCAAAATTCTTTGACCTCTCAAATGCTTCTTGAGGTTGTACTGAATAACAGTGACGCCTCACCCAGTATCTTTTACTCACTCATTTAATGTATCTTGCCAGCATGACTCAAAGGAATACTGAAGATGTGGTCATAGCCAGTCAGAGTCTTTTAGGATCTATTTCCACATGTGACACGGTTTGCAATCTTCATAATGATGATACTTAAATGATAGACTAGTCAGCCTACCATTAAAATAAGATGAAATTATAAACTACTCTTAAATATATTTCCCACTGTTAATCAACCATATTCAAGGATATTTGTTTCTCTTTGTCGATATTTTATTTTTGTCAGATTTCACTTGTGACATTCTGTACAGGCTTTTTGCTTAGATGACAAAAAGCCAAACAAAAAGCCATTAGACTCAGAAAAGGGTTTAATGCCATTTTTTAGGTGTTCTTGTGAAGCTCACTCTCTCTCTCTCCCTCTCTCTCTCTCTCTCTCTCACATATAGTACATGCATAATGGTGTCAAAAGCGAAAGATAATCTAACAAAAATCACAAAATAAAAACATTATAGTGTCACAAAACACAGCTCAGTCTTCACAACACCAGCACACTGATGAGGCACGTGACCATTAAAAATAAAATGACGATGAGTGAAATATACTAAACGATTGACATTACAGCCTCATATTACATTTCATTCAAGACGCTTGATATTTCTTCGATGTAAAATAACATACAACGAATACAAAAAAGGTCTAGACACCCCTGCTAAATGGCAGGTTTTTGAGAGGCAAAATGAATGAATGAATGAATGAATGAATGAATGAATGAATGAATAAATAAATAAATAAATAAATAAATAATGCCAGAAGATTTTCCACCCTCATTGTGAGAATACAGCGAATAAAAAAAAAAGAGTAAAAGAATAATCAGAAACATTTTATGGATTTAACCTGGATGCATAAATATATGCACCCTTTCTTCTGGTTTTGATGTTTCTGTAGTAGACTGTGTTTACGTATATTCTAAAACTTTTTGTCCATAGGCAACTGCTGGCACACAAAACAGCCATAGTAGCTAGTTTTATATATTTTACACAACCAAACCCACACACACACATAAATGCACAAACACACACACTTTATCTATATAGGATATACAGGACTGTTCCTGGGCAGGTTGGGACCAGGTCCCTAAAAATAGCTGGATTTATCTGCTCTTGAGTTCTAAGAATGTTTTCTTTACTTCTGCAGGTCCTACTTTTCCCCTGGGGAGTAAGTGTTAAGGAGAAAATCTAATCAGTATAGGCTTTAGGGCTTAGTATCAGGATATGCAGACACAGGTTTCAAAAAGTGTACACTATTTGCATCAAATATTCCATAACGGTGAACTCAAATCGTCTGAACGGGAAATTTTTACATCACAACATCCGTAATTATTAGAACTACAAGGACATAATTTTCAGTATATACTTCTAATTCAAATTCCTGAAGCTCTAATACCTGAAGGGAGTTCAAATGAAAGAGAATAACAAGATTCAGTATAAACCACATACAAGCCAAACACAGACAAAGGAAAGGAGGAGCTATAAATATTCCAGCAAGATAAAATACAACCTTGTTGACTAAGGAAGTGGACCTGGACCTTGAAGTTACGGCAAAAATATATGATGTGATGTGACCTGACCAAGAGAGGCTGTAAATCTAGGAAACATCCTCCCATCATCTCCTTTCCAACCGCAAAAGCCAAAAAGAAATCTGTACAAGTCGATTTTCAGCCCATTTTGGTTTAGTTTTATTAAATGCACATTTTCTCATCAAGAAATGTGAATGCAGACAAATAATTAACTTGGAAAACGGATTTCTTTTACAAGGTTGGAACATGGTAAGACCACACTGACGATACAGCTTTAAAATCTGAAATCTTGAGCATTTAGTTTTTTAGTTCTGCATTAACTAATTTTAGACTGACATTGCATTTGACTAACCACCGACCATTGACCCTTACTATTGGAGATTATCTCATTTATTCATACAGCTTTACAAAAAATCCTTGACACTGATTATCTCATTAAAATGGCTCAAGTACAGGAGGGGTATATATTAGGCAGCAAGTGAGCAGTCAGTTCTTGAAGTTGTTGTATTGCAAGCAAGAAAAATGAGGAAGTGTAAGGATCTAAGCGACTTCTACCAGTTGTGATGGCTAGACAGACAGACAGAGTCTAGCCATCGCCACAGCAGCAGGTGTGGTGTTCCTGGTATGAACTGGTTAGTACCTAATAAAACTGGACCGATCCCACAGAAGAGCTACTGTAGCACAAACTGTTGAAATAGTTAACATTGACTATGATAGAAAAGTGTCAGATAGTCAGAGTGCCCATGCTGACCCCTGAACACCACCGAAAGCACCTATAATGGGCAAGTGAGCATCAGAACTAGGCCATAGAGCAATGGAAGAAGGTGGTTGATATATATTAAATATATCTTGGCATGTTTTGTGATGTCTTTTTTATATGACCTTAACTTATGACCACAATATCCTTTAAGACCAAGGAATTCTTTGATTGAATAAACAATGTGTCGAGCACAGACAATCCGTTACAAGCCCACCTGCCACCACCTCTGTTAACACCTTTTATGTCCATCGTTAATGCCATTTGTTACCCATGGACAAGGCTTTTTGTCATTAGCCCACCTGTAGTAACCTCTGCAACCATCTCTGTTGACGCCAATTTGTTACCCATGGATATTGCACATACAGTAGATAATGACAAAGACCACGTCTTTAGTTTGTATAAATACTCCCTGTTGGTCTCAATAATCTCTGAAAAGCATTGCTGCTCAGAACCCAGACTCTTTGTGGTTCTTTTGGCACTGCTTTTACCTGATAGAGTGGCAGACAGCGCAAAATTCTATCAGTGGCCTGGTCTGATGAATCATGATTTCTTTTCAATCATGTGGATGGCTGGTTGTATGTGTGGCATTTACCTGAGGAATAGATGGCTTCAGGATGCACTATGGGAAGAAGGCAAGCCAGCAGAGGCAGTTTGATGCTCTGGGCAATGTTCTGCTGGGACCTTGGGTGCTGGCATTAATGTTACTTTGACACGTACCACCTACCTAAACATTGTTTCAGACCTATCACACACCTTTACGGCAACAATATTCCCTAATGTTGGTGTCCTCTGTCAGCAGGATAATGCACCTGTTACACTGCAAACAATGTTCAGAACTGGTTTGAGGAATATGACAAACATCCAAAATTTCAAAGATCTCAATCTGAGAATCTATAGGAAGTGTTAGACAAACAAGTCAGATCTATAGAGGCCTCAGCTTATAACTTACAGGAAGTAAAGAATCAATGTCTTGCTAATGTGATATATACTAGAATTTATCTGTGTATTGTGCTCCTACCAGCTCAGTGTATCCCAGTGTATACATAGAAAGCACTGGAGGTTGTTCAAATTGCAACCTTCAAGCGCTTCTGAAGGTTGTGTGTAAAATAGGCTGTCCCACTATCCCACTGGCAGAGAGTTGAAGACTGAGACCTGACAGCTCTAGTTAAGGTACAATTTGTAGACAATACAAGTAAAAATAAGCTTGTCTGTTGCTATCAGATGTCTAAGATGCACTATTGATTTTGATAAAGAAAGAGTGCTTCTACGGTACATTCTGTGGTACATTCTCAGGAAACCTGTGAGGTCTGAATCACACTGTTGCTGTAAAGCCAGGAGTCTACACCAATACTTAAATTAGAGCTGTTCAATAGATTGCCTTCACTGACAGTGCTGACAGAACTAAACTCACTAAACTGCAGACCCACAGCTCTATTAACAATCGACGTTCAGTCTCGATATGAATCACTGACAACGCATCGATAGCTGGATAACAGTCCAAATGATCTCCTTTTATATACATGGTATCCAGACAGAATGGTAGACAACCTCATACTTTTTTTCATTCAGGAAAATCACTGCGACATCCATAAGCATTTTTCTTCATTACTCTAATAGACAATTCTGGGGTGATTCATCACAGCTCTTCTTTGCAGATACCACAGCACAGCAGCTGGAACTCTCTAAAATGCTAATCAGAACTAAAATTAGCTTGTCTCCTTACCCTGAGCCAAAAGCACAAGCACCTCAGTATAAATAGAGCTGGGACGGGTATAAATAGGTGCATTCTGCAAACATGTTGCTGATCCAGCTTTAATTAGTCTGATCTACCAGGCTTAAAGATGAGAACATTCCTGGATCAGGCCTTAAATAACAAAAAGTCTAACAATAATTACAGTTTACTTGGCAGTTCCAGCTGTGCTTTGATGATAAACTACTAGGTGACTATGTTACCTGTATTTCTATCCACCTTGACAGCTGGTTCAAGCTGACAGAAGGACTCATGGCAAATAATCAGTCTTTACAGTTGTAGTGAGCAGAAAAGCATTTCAGAAAGCACAACCTTGAGGTGGATGAGCTACAACAGCAGAAGGTCATGTCGGTTTCCACTTCCGTCAGTCAGGCTACATTGGGTACAGGATTGAAGGCTGGTGAAATGTCCAGGACATTCTCCTGAAGCCAGAAATTCAATCCCAAATACGACAAATAAAAAAAAAAAAACATGCCACTTAAACGCTATGATATGTAGCAGGAGCTTACAGCATGAACAAAATGTGATATTATGACTATATTGTAATCATAAAAAGAGCAATTTATTGTACAGTGTATGAAAATAGATGTGACCTGGATGTGAAATGCATACTTTTTTGGAACATGTGACTGGTGTACCCAATCAGAAGTGGTACCCATGCCAGCTTTATATGTTCTGAGGTTGTTCAGGATGCTCACAATACCAAAGACTTTTTCTCCCACACAATCAAACATGTAGGCTTGTGAATTAACGAAGGCCATTATCGGGATGACAGTTAACAAGCTATGTATTGTGCTCCCTTTAGTCAGTCACATGTGAATAGAAAATATGTCAGCAACATTGTGTGTTGGGGAAAATGGCAACACTGTAGGACATCCTTTATTGGTTAAATGACTCACTGGCGCAGCTGGAACAAAGAAAACGAGGAACAATAAACTCCAAAAGAACTGCAGCGTGGAAACATCTTTGCCTTTTTATATTTATAGTCTAATACTTTATAGTTATCACAGTATGCGAATATGAAAACAGTATTAACTGTAGTCACCGCTCATTTTCTCGGCCTTTTCTGTGGCTTTGTTGTAGAAACAGTGAATAGAAAAGTTGAATAAACAACATGAAAACAACCCATAGCAGGTATGTCACAAGGAAACATCTGTCATTAGCATAAGGAAAAAAAAACAACTGAGAAGAATTTGGCTGAACAGGAACAAACTTTTTTCTTCAATTTTTCCAATTGTTTCAACTAGAAATACTTGGAAGTGGTGTGAAGAACCTGTGAGTCAAGCCGCAGAACCTCAGAGATCACGCTGTAGTCACTTACTCTCATCAATATAAAAGGAAGCAGATGTGTCATACTCATGAGTCACACAAAGAATTGTAGTGTTCTGTTAATTGTCCTAAAAGTGGCACTTAATGATCTTTAATAAGAGCTCCTTTTAAAACTTTTCGCAATATTATTGAGGATTATTAAGGATTTCCTAAACCGTGACGAGCTAAAATTTGTTGGTACACATTGCAGAGTATTTCCTGACAATAAGTAACAATAAAATCATGAGGTATCACAATGGCTTGATGGAATTTCTGTTAAAACTATACTGAATTTAGAATTGACGCTGATACCCATAAGTTGCTCCAAAGCTCCTGGTTACAGAATTGTACTCGACTATTTATAGAAAGGAAATGATTTATAAATCACACTCTCCGGTGTCACCTAGATGAGGTCTGAGTCTGGTTCCTCTCAAGGTTCCTTCCTCATATCATCTCAAGGAGTGTTTTCCCTGCCACTGTTGCCTCAGGCTTGCTCATTAAGCATATATATAAATATAAATTTTAAGCTTTATCATTTTATGCTGGATGTATAAAATTCTTTGTGACAGTGTCCATTGTTAAAAGCGCTATACGAATAAAATTGAATTGAACTAAAATGTGTTTTCATGATATTATGCATCTAAATTTTCTCATGAAATGAATCAGCACAGCCTATACCTGTTTATTAATGAAAGGATTTTTTCCGCCCATTTAACGAAAGTATACGTTCTGTTACAAGAACACAGCGTGTACTGTTTATGATACAATACTGTATCCATCACATTGTAGTTGATAAAAATATTAATCTGCAGAGTATGAAATTAATGAGACTTATTTTCATTTTGTATTGTAATAATACATTGTGTAATGGCTTTTCTTTTATGAGTGTACTGTGAACACAGCAGCTAATCTGTTGATGGTCATTTAGGAAAACTTCTGTCATCATTAGCAAAGATTGAAATGTTAATAGCAGTCTGGAGAGGACATTTATTGCTTGGTGTAAAGCAAGGCTGTGGTATGAAATTAACTGGGTAATGCATTACATAAGATGAGTTGATCACCATTAAAGATCCACAATCACTGAGATCTTAATATTGGCTATATATACACCGATCAGCTATAACATTATGACCACCTGCCTAATATTGTTTTGGTCCCCCTTTCGCTGCCAAAACAGCCCTGACCCGTCGAGGCATGCACTCCACTAGATCCTTGAAGGTGTGCTGTGGTATCTGGCACCAAGATGTTAGCAGCAGGTCCTTTAAGTCCTGGATCGGACTTGTTTGTGCAGCACATCCCACAGATGTTCGATTGGGGAATTTGGAGGCCAAGTCAACACCTCAAACTCGTTGTTGTGTTCATCAAACCATTCCTGAACCAATTTTGCTTTGCGGTGCGACACACTGTCCTGCTGAAAGAGGCCACAGCCATCAGGAAATACCGTTTCCATGGTCTGCAATAATGCTTAGGTAGGTGGTACGTGTCAAAGTAACATCCAAATGGATGGCAGAACCCAAGGTTTCCCAGCAGAACATTGCCCAAAGCCACCCATGACCCTGTCGCTGGTTCACCACTGTTCCTTCTTTGGACAACTTTTGATAGATACTATATACATACATATATACATATCAGTTAAGATGTGCCAGATATCTTAATTACTGATGTGCTTACTTAATTACTTAGACTTAGATGGCCTCTAAACAAGCCCTCTGTTTAGAACCAGATTCTAGCACTAAACTGCTTGTTTTCTTAGAGAAAAGAAACAAGGAGTCTTAGGATTTAGGATTAACACATCAGTTTATGAGGAATTTCTCCTAAGTCAGCAAGTCCAGAGCTAATTTTAGCTTTATGATTCTTTGTGAATATGGGCCATGCTGTTTCATGTGCCTACATATTTACAAATCGCTGTTTTCAAGAAACTACACACAAAACAAATATACCAAAAAAAATACCACCCTCAATCTCAGACTTCATTCATCATCTGTTCTTCTTAATGCACTAACATAGACCTAAATCACATCTTATTTCAGATTCCATCTCTATACAGTATACATGTACAGTGGGATAAAATTTTATATCTCTGTGAATTTTATAAGACTGTGATGCAACTTTGATGCAAGATAATACAACACCTCTGTACATATTGCTGTAGTGAAAACAGCATGTCTGGGTATCTCCAGTGTCGCTTTTTATCTTTATTCCTCTGTCACTTTCCACACCAGTTTATGTGAACTCCATTAACCTTGAACTGATCTTCTCCTCCACACATGATGAATCATTTAGCAGGACATGCACACAGCAGAGAAAGCTCTATTCCTCCTGCATCATAGCCGTACTTCTATATGCCACTTCCCTGAACGCAGTTCATTAAAATGAAAGCACTGTAAAGACCCACAGCAATTATATCACGAACACAGGGGCAAAGACAGACATAAAATTCCACAGGGACAAACTAGATTTAAAGTGAGGAAATCAATAACCCAAGGCTAAAGCTCGTCTGGGTGACCTGAGCAGCATGCCTGCAGTCTGGACACAAAATCCTGTGATTGAGATAAGATTTCAACCCATCCTGATGCAAATCATTAGTGAAAATAGTGATTGCAAAAAAGCACTGTGAAAAATATCATGGCTAACTTGAAATATGAATAAAAATTACATAAAATATGGGCTTTTTTTTCTTTTTCTAAATGTCCACTACATGCACGCAAGTCAATCTCTTGAACACCTAGAAGATGAAAAAAAAAATCCAGGGCCCAGGATCATTAGATATTTCAATATATAGGCCCATTAGATAGATAGGCTCATTAGATATGATAAAAATAGCAGGAAGGAAAATAGATCATTCTGAATACAACATATTTTATACAGCACAGTGGAGCAGTGTGTAGCAATGATGCTGCTCAGCTCTACGGTTCCTAGTTTAGTCTGGATCTCAGGATACAAAATCTGTGCACTGTCACGGATTTCATCCGCTCCTCGGGGCTTGCTTCAGGTTCTCTGGTTTTCTCTGAACATCCAAAAACATGGCCAGTAGCTTAACTGAATTTGAATGGGAGCGGGGATTGGCTCTGGATCCACACAACACTGATCAGGAGAAAACTGGCTATGAGGATGAATAAATGAGTGAACAACCCAAGAGTAAGAAGGTCTTGACAATGAAATGAATGGAATGAAACTGAAAAATATGGGGTTTTTTTTATTGATTAAAAACAAAACTGTTATCTAGTGGCAAAATTTGACATGCTAAATTGAATCATTTTCTGTACCTCCTATCCTACACAGAGTCGCAGAAAACCCAGAGCTTATCCCAGGGTACTCGGGGCACCAGACAGAGGACACCTGGTATGAGGCTACCAACACAATCACACACCCGGTCACACACTACTGATAATTTAGATAAACCAATCAACCTACAATGCATGAGGAGGACTGAGGAGGAAACATGAGTTCCTGAAGAAAACCCCCAAAGCACAGGGAGAACATTCAAACTCAGATACCGATACACACACACAGCGGAGGCAGGAATCAAACCCTCAGCCCTTAAGGTGTGATGCAAACATGCACAAAATGTACTGATGTAGTAAAAGTAATCAGTGACAGTGACACCATTGTTTCGGCTTTATGCATTTGGACTAAAATAAATCTCCTTATGAGATTAAGGTGCAGAATATACATAATTTAATAATTCTAACATAAATAAGTAGTGAACTTTACATGAGTCACAACTTCTCTGCAGGGCTGAGAATGGCACTAATTGGACACTTGATTTCTCTTCTGTTGCTTCTGTGTCTCCATAGTTAACTATTTTCCTTTAAGCACAGAGGACTAACGTTGTATGGAGAGTCATGTTTTTATTGTATTTCTTGGTGGATATACCATATCATGTCCAAATGTCTCAACAAGGACAAATAGGAATATGAGACCATTTTGAGTTTCTGGGGACATTCGATTGATCGACATAAGAAAAGATGTATTTAAAAAAAACAAAAACATAGCTCCATTTTCGGGTTCGGGTTTGGTTTAGGTGGAGGAATAGGATTAATGAGCTGCATTAATAATTATGTCAGAGACAGTCCTTACAGGGATAGTAAGACAAAACAAAACAAATGTGCGTGCATGTGTGCGTGCATGTGTGTGTGTGTGTGTGTGTGTGTGTGTGTAATGCTGGTTCACCTTTGTTGAGGATAAAGGATGAATGCCTCCTCACCAATAAACCCACAGCCAACAACAATGTGAGCATGCAGAAAGACAACCTTATCATTCTAACAAGCCCTGTGAGGTGAATAATTCATCAATCGCGCATATTTCCAGGCGAGATCAGATTATTTACTGAACATCCAGTCGGACAGGATCAGACCCAGAGACAACAATGAAATGTGATTATTCATGTGACGTCTCGATGTTTATCAGGTGCATGATGCGTTAGGAACGAAAAGCACGTACCTCGCATGGGGTTCTGAATCCAGAGAATTCCCCCAACAAGATGTGGAGACTGGCCGAGCATCATGACCTACAGAACGCCGTCCAGTCCAGTTCAGTTCAGTTCAGCTCAATGTGCAGCTCTTTCTTTACAAATCAGTCACGCGTTCATTTCTGGCCCCTTTTTGCGCGCGTGCCATGACACTTCGCACCACTTACAACGAATAACACCACTGAAACGTTTACTGATGTATGAGTATCAGCCTAAAATAAGCTGGGATTGTAATCATTTAAAGTCTTCTATTGCTTAAAACAAAGCGAAACAAAAAAAAACGTACATCTTGTGCCATGCGCGCGCGTCCATTTCACATTCTTGCCCTAACTGTGCATTTTTTTTTGTCCATCAGCCGGTGGAGAACAGCATGCTCAATTAATCATGTAGAACCCCAAATCCCTACAGTATGTGCACAGGGTTATTACTCTCTCTCTCTCTCTCTCTCTCTCTCTCTCTCTAGCAAGCCTGTAAGTCCATCTCCATTACATGCATCTCTACATTCGCTACATACAGCGGGATACACAGCGGGAGGACCAGGAGGCGCGCGCGTGCCGCCGCCGCACGAGCCAATCATAAACCCGAGCTCGCGCCTCGCATCATATTGCTTACTCTTGTGCTTGTTTGCTGTCCAGAAGGTTAACATGACACGCTAATAACATCCCCGACGTCTTTGTTTAAAGCTTACCTTCGACAGCCATGCTGCTCTACTCCACAGAATGGCACATAGTGTTGACGGTGGCAGGATCACTAGCACTCTCAGCAGCTAATCTCCTCGCGCTTGTTAACACTTGCCGCAGGCAAATCCTGTCAAGTGCACAATGTTGCCAGATTGAAACGCCGGTTTCCAAACTTATCCGTGATTAACACTATGCAGTTTTTTTTTTTTTTACTTTAAAAACTGCAAGATAATAACTTTTCTACATATGACTTCTATCTCAGTGACATTTCTATATACAAATAAAATGACAGTTGTAATAGGAAGTGTATCGCACAATCTGGCAACACGGAAACTCCTGCTCTCTTAAAAGCGTCTTTTAGCTTTGGATCAAAAGAATTGTGGGGATTGTAGTTATCATTAACACACTTTTACGCTTAATCACAGAATTACATCATTGCACATCAACACCGGTTTACAAATCATGCATATTTCCACATTAGTGAGTCTTTACACTTTTGCGCATCCGAGATCATGCAAAGTGTCATGTGCTCCACAGTTAATTAAACAGGGAGCTTACATATTAAGTGGCTTATATATAAATGGCTTAGTGTTTAGGGAGTTTGCCTTGCACTTCCAGGATAAGAAGTTCCCCCTCAGGAGATTTCTGTGTGACTATCTATCCCCAGACTCCAGGCTCCCTGCATATATATATAACATAACATCATAACATTATGACATTATGAGCAGTGACAGGTGAAGTGAATAACATTGATGATCTCCTCCTCATCATGGCACCTGTTAGTGGGTGGGATATATTAGGCAGCAAGTGAACACTTTGTCCTCAAACTTGATGTATTAGAAGCAGGAAAAATGGACAAGCATAAGGATTTGAGCGAGTTTGACAAGGGCCAAACTGATGGCTAGACGACTGAATCAGAGCATCTCCAAAACTGCAGCTCTTGTGGGGTGTTCCCGGTCTGCAGTGGTCAGTATCCATTAAAAGTGGTCCAAGGAAGGAACAGTGGTGAACCGGTGACAGGGTCATGGGTGGCCAAGGCTCATTGATGCACGTGGGTTGTGAAGGCTGGCCCGTGTGATCCGATCCAATTGACAAGCTACTGTTGCTCATATTGCTGAAGAAGTTAATGCTGGTTCTGATAGAAAGGTGTCAGAATACACAGTGCATGATGGGTCACTCTGTGACACTTTAAACTCAGTGGCCACTTCCCTCTGAGAACATCCTGTTTGAAGTCTCGCAATGGCGAGGTACTGTTGATCAATTGTTTGGTGTTGTCTTGGTCTCATGATGTCAAAATGTGAACAGCATGATGAAGAGGACTGTTTAAATACCAATTCTAATTGAATTTATTGGTTGATTCATGGATCAAACACCAGTTGTGAATTTTGCCGTTAAGCACCTTGTTAGAGAACAGCAAGTTATGCAAAAAGTACTGAAACACTGAACAGTTGGACATGTGCATTCAAAAGTGTAGAGAAGGTCAAATTAAGTTCACCTGTAAAGGTTATAGTGCATTTTAGGTGCATCCTGAAATTTCACCCGAAAGCCGAATATCTCCTTAACTTTTTGTGAGTAGTATATATATATATATATATGAATGTGTGTGTGGAGTTGCATGTAATGGAAATGGACTTACAGGCCAGAGAGAACAAGAGACACAGAGAAAAATCATTAGCTCATAAGACCAAATGAAAAAAAAATTGCCTTCATTAAAATCAAGTCAGTCGGAAAGGCTGGTGTCTCATCCAGGCGGTGTGTATGTTCAGTATGTGTGTATGTATGTATTGTATGTATGTATTTATGTGCTCCAAGGATAGAACCTCACAGTGACCCTTACCAAGATAAGGTGGTTACTATAAACAGTGAATGAATCAGCTGCAAAGGATTTCCAACCAGTTGCAAGCAAGAACATTTTTAAACATATATGTTAATTTATAGTCCCAGTGTATAAAAGCTGTAGTTCTTATGTGGCTAAAGAAAACTCTTGAACTATGCGGCATTTAACGTCTGAGTAAAAAGATACAGTTATGTGTGTTAAATGTTGCTTATCTGACCCAGAGAGGAAACTATCATGTTTTTGGGTATGCTTGATTTTGAAACCAGATACAAGTGTTGTCTGATGCAGTCCTGCAAGACCAGTCAGGTAAGCCTCTGTAGTCTCTGGTTCCATAACAAACACATGTAGGCTGACATCACAGGGAGTTTTGCTGAAATTTTGAAATCTTGAATTTGTATTTTAAAAAAATATATATATTTAGTAATATCTTCTTGGCAGTTTCCTGTTGGACTCTTTTCACCTTAAATGAATTGCAGTTAAACCATTTCGCCTGTAGAGGGCACTCATTAGTCATTAAAAATAATTGAAAGTCTATTGTCAAGCACAGACTATTAGACTGTTTTAAGACGTATGATGTATTTGCACTGGTGTTTAAACCAGTTACAATGATGTAGTGGTTAAAATATTGGTTCAGAATGAACTCTGAGCTATATTTTCCTAGCATAAAATGTGAACAAACCTGGTTTCTATGCATTTTTCCAAAGGTTGATTGCACTATATTGCATAAAAATGGCTATTTGCCTGTGAGTGCC
This sequence comes from Hemibagrus wyckioides, assembly GCF_019097595.1. Classification (NCBI taxonomy): domain Eukaryota; kingdom Metazoa; phylum Chordata; class Actinopteri; order Siluriformes; family Bagridae; genus Hemibagrus; species Hemibagrus wyckioides. Next base: position 6,039,517 of record NC_080733.1, on the reverse strand, counting down.
CTCTACAGGTGAACTAAAGAAGCACAGAATAAAAAGCCAAATTTATATTGTTGATATTAGAGCTGCTATTGTAATTTTTTCATGTTAATCTGTGTTAAGCACTGCGTTAACAACCCAACTTTTGGTCTGATAAGAATAATGTTAAACATCATTGTACCCAGGTCAAATTAAATGGCTGACAACTTAAATGAAAAACCAAAGTAAAGCATTTTAAAGTTGTAAGGTGTTAAGCTGCCATGAACCACCAGAAAAGCTTCACAATGCATTGGTATTTTTAAGTTAAGTTGTCTTTATTTGTCACATACACACTACTGCACAGTGAAATTCTTTCTTTGCATATCCCATCCTTGGGGGTTGGGGTCAGAGCACAGGGTCAGCCATGAGATACAGCGCCCCTGGAGCAGGTGGGGTTAAGGGCCTTGCTCAAGGACCCAGTGATGCCAGCTTGGTGGTGCTGGGGCTTGAACCCCGATCTTCTGGTAAACAACCCAGAGCCTACCACCTTTAGAACTGTTTTGAAAGCATGAACACATTTCTAACAAAAAAATAGTGATGTAGGATACTGTGCATGTTATTTACTTTTATTCATTTTAAGATAATAAAAAATAGTCAGATAGCCAAAAAAAAAAAAACACGCCAGTTACTGGACCAAGCATTCAGTCAGAGGAGGAGCAGACAAAACTACATAAATTACATTCATAAAAGTCATAAAGTCATAAAAGTTTTATATAAGAAACATGAACTAAACATAAAAGTTTACAATTTAAGCGTGTTATGTGATTCCAGTAATGGAGCTCAGCCACTGAAGGACAGGGAGACAACTCCTTTAAACAAGGAGATATTTGTTTTGTGCTGAATGGCTTAATCTTATTTATTGTAATTTATTTTGCTCATAAACATGAAATAACTGACAATATAATCAAATTCATTGCAATGCTTAACTCATTCACCTTATATAATATTGACTATTAAATCTATCAAATCCCGGATCATGATAGTCAGCTTCCTTATATGTAAATTTGCACAACCTCTCATAGGATACAAACATTTTTTAAATGCTCCTGTAAAGGATAATAAATAATAGATAATAAATGTGTGAGGCCCAATGTCAGTATTTTCCATTCTGTTGGCTTCACCTTCACTTCCTGCCTTGGTAAATATGACTGAACTTGCTTTATTCATAAAGGTCATGCAGAAGAATTATTAAATGTGAAATGTAACCTTAATACTGGATCGACTTTTTAACGTTTTGTCCAATAATGCTGTAACTAAAGACATATGAGCAGTGTAGAAAACAACTACTACTGTACATTCATTTCAGCCCTGAATTCCACAGTTTTTTTTTTTACAGTTCATCAAATCCCATCAAGAGTCCAGAAGGCGAAGTGGAGTTAATGGATATTCCGTATTCCAGTGCTCGGTCTGCTGGATGTAAATGCTCATTACAAACTCTACAAACGAAACCTGTTCATTAGCTCAGTGACCCATTTCTGAACTAAGATGAAGGCATGGAGGCATGTATGGAGGATGTATGTGACTTATTATATATTCATTTGGAGGAATTTTAAGCAGACTTCCATTTAGATGACACCTTGCCTGCTTGAGGGATAAAGTCATTATGACTGCAGAAGCCAAATATGGACAGGTGACATTTCATAATAATGCAATTTCCATTTCAGAATAGCAAAAAACAGGAGTTAATGTTGAATAAAGTGAAATAATACGGTTTGATTTGTCATATTTAATGTGATGGCTGGCATAACAGCTCACTATTTGGCATGATAAGTACCAGGATTTATATGACTTTTCGCGTTTGACACCCCTGCAGCCGTGAGTGTGAGATGTAGCACTTTTTTTTTATGATTTATCTGTAAAAATCAGCCAGGGCATGCTGCATACAGAACAGGACTGCAGTGTATTGTCTGGCAAATACAAACATGCATACACACCACACATAAATACATACAAAATAATGGCTTTAAAAATGGCTTTAAAAAACATCAGTTCAAGTCTTGAGAACTAAAATTCCATCAATAAAATACAAATAATTTACCAATAACATCAGTGCCACCCTCTACCACTATTATCTACTTCCCTTTCCCTACAGCAGCAAAGTCAAGGCTTCTTCTTTTCTTTTCTTTTTTTTTGTCAGAGTGCATTATGTTACAAAATGGCGTCATATTTGTGTCACACAAGCAGTGTAATGATAACTTCATCATCCCGACCCTGCCACAGCATCTCTCCTTCGAAGTGCACCTTGCCGTGTTTCCTGGCTCTCATCAGGATGCCCACTACCTTGTCTGAAATCCTCACATATCTGTCAAACAGCTCACCGAAGGTTATCCGGGTGCAACCGTCCAGGTCAGGGTCAGACATGGTCCTGATGATAAAGCACATGTGTTCAATCTCTCGATGGATGTGCGCCTCAGCCCGTTTGGCTCTCTCTGCCGTCTTGCTCCCCTCCTTGGGCCTGCCGTAGCCTTCCTCTCCCTTCCGCAGACGCAAGGACATGGAGTACTCGTAATCGAATTCATCGCTAAAGGGGTTGAGTTTTTGGCTGGTGCTGTGCTCTGATGCCCAGCTTTGCCAGCGGCTCTTGAGGCTCCCCACGGCGCTGTACTTGCCTGAGAGGGCGTTAATTTTATTGGCATCCTCTACTTCCTTCTTGGCCCTGTGATAATACAAATACAACAAAATGTGTGAAATCAACAGTTTTCGACAATCGTAATAAATCTAGTATTTCAAACATATGACCGCACACATATAAATAAACCACACTTGACTATAAAAATGTTATGAGGTCAGAAACCAAATACCCAAATACTTGTTAAATGAATATCCAATGGAGCTTGGTTCTTTCTTCACATAAAAACAGTGATGAATTATTTGCCTTGGTTCTGGGATACTGGACATTTGATATATCAGTGTGGGTGACGTATCAGAATGTCCCTTTATTAATTTTCCCAAAAGCTGTCAGCGATTTATGTGAAGAAACAAGAAAAGACTTTGGCAAGTAACAGACATCTCCTGCAAAAACTTATTGAAAAATTGCTTGTAATGATTAGGAACTGGTTCGTGTGAATCTGATAATAGACGGTTTTCTGACAGGATTTGGAAAAGTGGCCTAGAGGAGTCTCATGGCTTCAGATACTGAGCTTGTGGTGATAAGATGGTTGAAGGGCGATTTAATTACGATGGACTTAAGTGACTACAGTGATATTACATCTGTAGACTTAATTACTATGCATGTCAGGGTGTCTGTAAGGAAAGAAGAAATCATGGTTATCTCTAATAAGCTGTGAAGTACTGTATATTACATCTTGATTTATATATATATATATATATATATATATATATATATATATATATATATATATATATATATATATATATATATATGTATATGTGTATGTATATATATAAAACATTTGTTAGAAAACAGTAGGCCAATTCTTATAACTAGAAAAAAATTTCAGGATGGCATTTAGCAATTCATGCGTAACAACAAACAATATGAAAGTCACAATAAATAAAACCACATGTATTAATTAATCTCACTAATTAGTAATAGCAATAGGGATATTAAATGTAGTACTTTCCAAAGATAAGTGCAGGATAATTTATCCCAGTTTCAGCTCATAATACACATTTTTCCTTTACAGAAAGCAAACTGATTGATTTTTAACTCATCATGACAGTGTGGAAAGTCTTAGGAAAACCGCACTCACCCAAGTGATGATGGTCTCTTGATCCTGATGGATGACGGGTCTGTATCATTCTCTTCCGCATTTTCCTGGCTCTCAGAAATATCCCGCTCCAGAACTCGCTCCTTGGCCTCTGAGATCCCGCTGCCCTCACTGGATTCCCCCGCCCTCTTCCGTTCATTTTCTACTACCTTCCAGCTCTGTTTCAGATCTGACACCATGTTGGAGCATTTCCTGCGCAGGGTGGGTGAACTCTTTTTCAGAATCCTGTCCAGCTCTTCAGCCTCTGGGTCTTTACAAATGCGGTTGGTCAGGAACTCAATGCCTGCACACTTCTCCTGGACATCTCGTGTCACTGTTTTCACCACCTGTTTGGTCTTAATGCGGGAATCCTCTGGTCCACTCTCGTTGTCTTGAGATTTTTTTGTCTTCTTCCCAATAAATACAGGTTTCTTTGGCTCCTGCTTTTCAGCTTTGTCTCTGTCAATACTGTCTGGGGCCCACCCTGTGGGTTCACTAGCCTGCTTTTCTTCGTTCTCACATATCCACTGTTGCCAGCTCCGTGCCAGGTTGCACACCACGCTCAGTGTACGCAGCTTCTTTATGTTCTTGTTAACCGAAGGCTTCCTCTGAGATGACATGGTCTCAGACATTGTTGAACAACTGTGTGTTCAGCCACGCTTTCAGCTCTTCTTTTAATTGTTGTGGTTGTACCACCCACTGTTGTTATTCTCTGGTCATTTCTAGAAGCAGCGTCCTCTGTTAGGCAGTAGTGCCTTTGAAATAGGGAGCAAACTCAACATGATGGTGGAAAGTATGCCAGGCATTCCCACCTCCCTTATCATCTTTCCCTGACACTTGCCCCTGAACTCAGGAGACTGCTGTGGAATCACATTACATCAGGGATTGTGGCCATTACTGAGGTTAAACAGAATATAGCATGAAGAGAGATCTAAAACTTATTCAAGTTACTTGCAGACGTTATTTTATCTCTATGTTATCGGTACAGTACATATACAGTACATAATACAATATTGTCTGATATAAAACCTACATATCTTCATCTGCTCAGTTAATTCCAACAATCTGTAACTCTATCTTTCATGTTGAATATCCCTTCATGAGGCCATAGAGTTGGTTTTCCTTCAATGTGGCTTTGGGAATTCAAAAACTGGAGCATTAATGCTGTTGAGATTAGTCAGTGGTGTTCAGAGGTGGTAGAGGCCAGAGCTTCCACACCAATCTTAATAAACCATTATGAGTGTGACAGTCAGGTGGCCATCTACATTTACATCAATTTTCTGTAGTGCTTATCCTACACAGGGAGCCTGGACCTTATCCCAAGGGACTAGGTGCACAAGGCAGGGGACACCCTGGGTGGGGGGCATTCACACACCGTGTTCAATTTAGAGATGCCAATCAGCCTACAACACGTGTCTTTGGACTGGGAGGAAAGCAGAGTACTCAGAGGAAACCCCTGAAGCAAAGGGAGAAAATGCAATCTCTGTGGAGACAGGAGTTGAACCTCCAACCCCAGAGGTGCAAGCCTGCTAAACACTAAGCCACCATGCACAGTGATATATATTGGAAGGACAATAAGTCTAGAATGACCTATTGTGAACCATTTGTCCATTTAAATAGAAGCCAGATTTTAGCCTGAGAACTCTTGGATGTTGTGGAGGTTTTACTGGTCTCTGTCTCACCTTTCTCACTTTGTGCTCATATTAATATTATAGATTGTAATCACATAAGCACGGGAGAATGAATTCGCTACTTTCGAGAGAACGCTCCATTTAGCTGTGGGAGCTAGTGATTATTTTCTCTGTCTCTGCTTGGCTTGCTTTCTGGCTCTACTGTTTCCATGCCAGTAGATGGATTGGCTTTGCTGAATTGGCCTGGAGTAACATCCAGAGTGTATTCCTTCCTCACACCCTGTGTTCTCTGGATTGGCTCTGGATTCACTGCGATCCACCCTGACCAGGATAAAGCAGTTACTGAAGATGAATGAGCTGCTAAGTGGCATATCACCTCCCTCTCTCTCTCTCTCTCTCTCTCTCTCTCTCTCTCTCTCTCTCTCTCTCTTTCTCTCTCTCTCTCTCTTTCTACTAGTGAATAATAATAATGTGCAATTAGATAAAAAAATTTTTATCTCCCTTGATATCATTCAGTAAATTACGGATGTATTTCCCCCATGTATGATTTTAGCACATTAGTGATTATGCTTTGTGCTAATGTGTGTATTATTACTCTTGGCTAAAAAAATGTTTTATGTATTGCTAGATGTGAATGTTCTAATTCATCTGAACATTCTCCAAAAATCATTGGTTGATAGCAAACTTTAGAACTCATACAATACATGAATGCACCTGATGAAATCTCATCTAGTGTTTGGAGTACAAAGATAATACTGAAGTCGCCGTAAACATGATTAAGCAACGAATAATGCTCTAAATAAGGTAACGTGTCTCAAAATTATGGTGCAGGTTAAACTTAGGATCTTGGCATAAGTTGGGATGCAGTGTGTCATGTTACAGATACGACACTAATTCAGATGTCCGTCCGTCTAATAAAATTGTTGCGCAGTGTCAGGTCGATAAAACTGGAATCTGATAGCAATGGAAAAGCATTGAAATAAGCCAATTTAATGGAAGTTAATGCAGTTCTTCTTTTTTTGTTGTTGTGGAGGTTTCTTTGTCAAACATTTGTCTGTCCAGATATAATGGAGAGGAGAGAAATATCATTCATGTGAAAGCAAAGGACTTGGCAATCCTTTAAGACAAACTATGAGAGGTCGATTGAATGGATACCAGCAGATATTAAGAACTAGATCCTATTAGATGTAGAATAAAAGATAAATAAAAGAATGCAGCAGATGGGAAGTAGATTAAACTCTACATAACAGCCTGCAAGCCTGACCCAGAGTCTGTGTGCCATATGCAAGAGTCACTTGATCCTGATGTCCTTACCCAGGAAAGAATGTGACACCTGAAGAAGTCGTGCAGTCCTTCTTTAAAACTGGAGCGGGTCGTCTTGCATCGCACCTGGCACCGTGTGAAGACACGTGTAGCAATCTGCTGCTATTACACATTGCCTTTTCATTATTGAGAAATTAGTGCGTTATACATGTGCAATAAGTCCATAAGTGGGTACAGTGCAGATGTATACATTAATGATCTGTAATGCATTCTTTATTTAGACGTTAATATGTTTGTGTTTGCTTCTCTGGGAAAATTTTTTAAAGAGTTTTATTCTTAGTATCTGGCTGAAGCCAAAGCCAGATGGAGGCAGCTGCTAGCCATCAGTCATCAAGTAGAGGAGTGGTTGTGTGTCATTGACCGTGTGCAGGAAACAGAGGACCTGCTGGCGACCCTCCTGGGGAATCGTGTCTAGAACGGGTCTTGGGGAAACACCGAGATCATAATCATTGATAGCTATGAGGAAATAAACAAAAGTAAATAAAAATGACCTCGGATATGCTCCTCGAGCATGAAACATTTCGTATTATATAACAAATAAATGATGTCTTTGCTTTAAAAAAATAATTACAGTCATTATAAAAGTGTTAACATATACTGAACACAATATTAGAGCAATTATATAGCATGCATCACTAATGTTAACTATCTCAGTAGTTAGTGTCAAGAAAGCAGGCAATACAAATGGAGGAGTATATATATATTTTTAAAAATGGGTACAGTCCAAAATAAAAGGAACACTTTAAAAACAAATGAGAAAATCGACTTCATGATCAATCGAAAAGACATCAGGCACAGAGCAGGGTTGAAACAGGCACAGATCTTACAGGGTAAGAAGAAATATCCAAAGAGCAATACACAGACTTGGTAACGTCATGGACATGAAAGAACTGAACATATACTTCACAACCATGAACTGCAACAAAAGTGCTTATGAAGATCGCTAAACCAAACACAATTAACCACAGGCGAACATAATCAAAAGGAAGAGACTGGGAGTGTGGGAGTGCAGGTGGTTGCTGGGAGTGTGAGTCCATGGTGGCCATGTTTGTAGTCCACAGTGGAACAGAGATGATGAAGAGTTGTGATGTGACAGTTAGCAACATCCCAGTAGGAATAGTAACGTCAGTGGCACAAAGGCTCACTAAGGGTCAGAGTACAACTGTAATTTTGACATTTTAGGGACTATTTGGATCAGGAATAAGTTTAATCTATTATATATTATATTTTCTAATATATATTATATTTTGTTTCAGTAAAACTATCTATCTATCTATCTATCTATCTATCTATCTATCTATCTATCTATCTATCTATCTATCTATCTATCTATCTATCTATCTATCTATCTATCTATCTATTCTAAATTTAGGGATCCCCTCCACCCCTTTATTATTTAATTAGGTTTGTGCCAATTTACAACCAACTGGACTCAATGACGTTTAGCTGAAACATCCTGATGTTTTAGAAACTGTGTGACTATATTGTAATTTTCCATCCCTTAGTTTATTACTGATCATGTAAACATACATCTGCATGAATGTAGCAAAAAAACAGCCTACCAGTTTTTGCCCTGTGTCTGCTGTGTGTTCAGAACATGCAGAGATAGTGTTGTGTAAACTGAGTTGAACTGAGGACGTCACAGAATGGCATAAGGGTGTTATTACACTTAGTACAGGAAAAGGACAGCTGTTAGACCCTGGGTCTGTAAACACTGGGATACAATTGTGGAGCAGCAGGTGAAGCACCAAAACAGGCAGCACAAACTCTAGATAGATCTTTCACCATCACTTTAGATTTCAGGTTCATTTCCAAAACATTTCCAAGACTTCTTAATTTCCAAAACTTTATGCACCTATCTCAGGAATGCTCGGCGAAATGGTGAAATTTAGTCACCAAAACACTTCTAGGCATGTTTTTGACAACTTACTGGAATCCCAGAAGGACACAAGGAGAACATGTGATACCCCACACGAACAGCAAGCCGAGTTCCAGGGACCCTGGAGCTGTGACACAGCAACGAGTTCAGCCACAGCCCTAACCCTCAACATTTCTATAACTTACGACAAATACTTAAGTTATTTTTAAGCAAATTATCTTCATTTTTCTTACAATTTGTGTACAAGGTTTCTTTAAATATCAGTTTCGTTTTGGCTTGTTGTACACTATAAGCTGGGAATCTGACCTGTGTGTTTGTTGGCCCACCAGTAGAGGTCCTTACAGTCCCAGCAAACCAGCCATCATCACAGTAACTCCACTGTGTTGGTGCTCTGTAGCGAGAATGTAAAATATAAGTTTAGTATGTTAAACCATTAGATGATTCCATCTGTATGAGCTCATGACATAAACAGGTTTTGTTACGGATGGACACCAGTTCAAGGGGAGAATGGCATATGGCAAAACAAGGTGCTAGAGTACTGCTTTATTTGACACATGGATCACATTTAAAACAAAGCTTACTTGCCCATCTCTCATTTCAGTCGATTATATTAGGTAAATAACTGAACTATCCTTACCAGCATGTACGTACATATGTATCTTTACCACCATGTATGCCCAGTGCAGGTGTTTTCCTTTCTGATTTACACTCCAAATTGATGAATTGCCTTCATCATTGCGATGGATAGCTGTGGACGTCCAGACAGCCAGGTGTGAAGTGATTCTGCATGGGAAAAGCCCACCTGGACCAAGAGTCTCTCCATCTGCCCAGACAGGCTGCAGGGTTAGAGGACAGAGTGAGAGCACCTGTGCCTGCTGCTGCATGTCCCACTTCCCTGCATCTCCCCCTCTGTATTTGTCTTTCAATTCCTTAGAGTCCATGGTTGTTCCTGAGCTTGTTTTATTTGGCAATCATAGCCAATTGGGCAGCGTCAGACCTGGTTGCGCCATCCAAACCTCTAGGGGGCTGTCATTTTGTTGAGTCAAAAGCTTGGAGTATAGTTTGATTTGGGCTAATTGGATTTGTGTTGTGGTAATCTGTCATTGATTAAAGGGATCATTAAGTGCTAAATGTTTGATGAAAAAAAGATTTTACTGGCCTGTAATATTCCGATACATTATGCCCTTAGTGGAAAGGCACTGCAAACCAACTAAACTAAACAAAATTATAGTCTGACAAATAACAGGGTTTTACTATTTTTAAATTGCTGTAAACGTTATGACATCATACAAATTCGATTAATCATTCATTCCATCTATGAGAGCAGAAATGATGTGTGTAGCACGGCATAAAACCATATATTTGTAAAGACCATAACTAGTCACAAAGCAATTAAAAGGATAAACCGAATGCTCTGACATGTGAGAATATAATTTGACTTTGTTCACAGTTCCGTGAATGTTTAGAACAGCATCATCTGCTATTTTGACATAGTTTAAAGCTTCCCAATTCTGTCTTGGCTTCCTAAAAGTAAACTTTGTCAGGTCATCCATTCCTTCCTTTAATCCAATAACATTATTTTGCAACTCGCATTACCGATTGAATTTGGCCGTCTCACAGAATCACATAAATAAACGAAATGAATCAGCCTGAATTGTGACCAGGGCTAAAAAACACACAGTTTCCAAAAGAGAGAGGAAATCCCACCCCCTGCGCAGCAACTGACACAGACTATGAACACCATTCAAGAAAGATGAGCTCATTGCAAGCAAAAAGAGCGCTGTGACCTGGTGGTTTTAATTCTTTGGAAGTGTCTGTAATATATTCATCTTCTTGGAGGGAAGAAGTGAGTTAGCAAGGAAAGAACAATATGCGGGGGAGGAATGTGAAATATCAGATCTTGTTTGACTCCTGAACCATTACAGAAAGAGCACACAAAGATACAAATTTCAGGGGACTTGTCCATTAAGGAGGCAGATGATATTTCTGGCTTAACTACTGCACTGTTTTCCTGAGAGTGAAGGCTAAAGTGTTGCAGCCAATTCTATAAGACATACCTGATCCAGCTGAAGGATCCTTTTTCACGAAAAGGCTGTGGTATCATTAAATGTGTCAGGTCATACAGTTTTCCTCTCAGTAGGTTTAAATGTCAAATGACATTGCAGTATGAAAACACTTAAACTGTGCTTGAGCAAAGTAGACAAATATAAAAATCTGATAGAGTTGTATCAGGAACAAGATCTTCCTTGAACCAGATCCAACCGTTTTCTACACAGATATCTTAAACAACCAAAGTAGCTATTCCAGCAAATGATTGCATGGTTAAATTGCTTCAAAAACATATGGATTTAATCAGAAAAAGAGGAAAAAAGCAATGTTCCTGATTGGAACATTAAAGTCTGCCTAGAGATAACTGGAAAGATACTGTTTGACTAAAAAAAATGCTTACTTCGCTAATAATGAATCCAGTTTCAGAAGTAGATACAGCTAGCTTTAGTGATATCATGCTAATGGCTGACTATCATCATTATTAATCATGCTAGTGGTATTATTGAAACATTGCTGTGTGCCGAAAGGTAAATGTTCATGCAAAGAAAAGGCTTATGTGGCTACTGAAGAGTGCTATATGAAAAGCATACGCTGACAAAAAGTGGTGATATGCAAGCAGTGATGCTGATCCAGTTAAGTGAACAAACATATGCTAATTCAATTCGGTTTAACATTAAGGTTCTTGTTTGAAACAAAGAAACATGTAACTCTACTTGATTTCATAGACAACTTAAACTGGAACAACTTATAATTGTAAGGCTCTGAACAAAGAAAGAAACTATATAAAGCAATTTTTCAAAGCCTCCAAAATTCAATGATCTATGGGGACTTTTTTTTTTGACCCAAGTTCATCCTGGAGTCAGTAGCACTTCCAAAATGCATTTCCAAAACTTGACATGGGATGCTACAATATCCTTCAAGTACAAGCTTGCAGTCATCCCAATGGGGGGGGAGCCCGTATAACTATCCTAAATCACTGGTTAACATTTCCTGTGAAGAACAACGTTGTAAAATCGCATGGTCAAAATGAGTAAATATATGGAGTACATAGCACAGAGGAGGACAAAAGCCTAATTGATAAAACACACATCCTGTCCTCAGTAACATCCTTGTGCATATTACTGTATTCACTAAATTCGTCTTCCATGCTGCGTGACTTGAAATTTCATTCCATACTAAGCACATTTGGTAAGTTAAATAGCAAGATATAGAATTATAATACATCCATATTTTGTTTTCGTTTTTTGTTTCTCTGCTCCAGCAATGAAGCAATAATGTGCAGTGAAGCAATGAAGTGCATGCTGTCAGCTTTAATTTTGTCTGTGCATGCTACATCATTATCAGTAGAACATTTGGGAATTTCGACCCTTTTCATACATAGTCCTCCTATTTTATCGTAATTGAACAATTGGCTGCTCAGTGTTGTCTGCTCGGTATTTTCTTGGACTGCTGTGTGTTGGTGCACGGTAGAACTAACAAAAGGTCTAGCTGATAATATCTGATCTTCCATCTGCATCTGGAGTGTTTTAAATAAGTATCAATGCCAGTAAATGTTGGACCATCATAAAGTTAAAAAAGCAGAGCAAATCAGTCAGAGGCTAGGCAACGACATTAGGCATGTCAGCTGTTTGTTATATTGTTAAGAAAGCAGAAAGCACTGGTGAGTTTAGCAATAGCAAAACAATCTGACAGAACACAGAAGACCGGTATTGGGTGACTGAAGAATGCTGTCAGTCATGAAGAACTTTATTAAAGATGTAGGTATATCATTGTTTGAGGTCACTGGCAAGATTTAAGGACATAAAAGTTTGATATAAACAGTCCATGGACAAATGGAACGGATTAACCTATTCTAGGGTGATATGAAGTGTGGACAGAAAAAAAGTAATTGCTCCTGATCCAAGGTATCACACCTCGGTAAAACATGATATAGCCATGAACAACATCCAGTTGAATTGACTTACTGATCTTTATTGATGAAGTGACAGCAGGAACATAAATTCTTAGCAACTCAGATTGTACCTCACATTGCAGCTGGAAAGTACTAAGAAATCTATCACAGAGCTCTACTTTGTTTTGTTCTAGACAGCCTGGGCAATGTCCTTTTTCATTACTAGAGTTTTTATGTGCTTGTTCCATGCAGAATCCTTACCTTGTGACTTTTTTAACCTATTAAAGGTCATGTCATTTTGTCCTCTTTCCAATTCTTATCCTGTCAAGAGTTTGAGGAAATGGATTCATGGATGTTAAATACAACGTGATACTATATACCTTCGATGATGGTGTATATTTTGATGAGGTATTTCTCATTTTTTACTTATTACTATTTTCTCTAAATTTGGCTGTATTGTCAAAACTGACTCGTGGTCTATTTGTGTCACTGTCTGGCTTTATGGACGGCGAGGAGGCAAAGTAACACATGTTTAGCGCCATGTACTGATTACCAATCTTTGTACTACCTGCAGACTAATTCTGATAGTAACACACAAAGTTCACAGGCCATTCGAGTAATGCTAGCTATTTATTGGCTTACGTTGATGATACATTACTGCAACAGAGTGTAAAGTGAGTAGCAGACACAGCTGCTGAACCATCCAGGAAGCAAAAAGTAACCACCTTTGCTGTGTTGTTATGGCAGGAACAAAAATAGGCTTGGCTGCTCAACCCTATGAAAAGAGAGTGAGTGCCTGCACTGTGATGAAATGTGGAATAGAGGATCTGGCTAAGCATGGACCAAATGCATGAGCCTTTCGTGTCAATGCAACACTGTAATGAAGGACAGATCTCAGAGAAACTTGGCACAGTTGCCTTGCATATAGAGACAGAGTCTGATATTCTTTCAATTGCTTTGTCTCATTAAATTTGAGGACCACCTGAGTCGGGATTACTGATCAGATCCTGCCAGCAGAGAAGTATGGATCTAGGGAAAGCTGTTAGCTTGCCATCACAGTTATGGATGCAGTCAGGAAATTTCAAATGGTCACATACACCATTCATATGACCTCCTGTGTCTGTGTGGGATGTTGGCAATGGCAACTCCAGTAGAAAAGTGGGAATACTGCACATTAGTCAGTTTCATTGTTGGCTGAATGCTCAAATGCTAATCAGCATTATATCAAAGGTAGTGGCTAGTGCTGAAACATTTGGCAACAAAAGGTCACACATACAAGTGTCAAGGTGGTGTTTTCTATTTACAAAGGGCATGTCTACCAACTGTAGACTGGCAACACCACCGTGTTCGATGTTACTAATTGGTAGGTCTAAGCCTTCCAACTGCTGACAGGCGATTCATGCCTACAGTTGCCCACTATGAAAACAAAACTGCCTGTGTGCAACCAGTATAGATGGAGTAACGTATAAGGGTGTGACTGACCCATTATGAACATCTCACTGTATTTGAGTTGTGGTGGTTGCTTCCATGGGACATACCTATAAATTCAAAGTATATGGTATGCCGCATCACAATGACCCATTCATTTGGGACAGTTGGTCTGAAGGATAGTAAGCATGCAAGGAACCCTGGTCTGTTTGGCCAGAATGAGGCCATCAGCAGCTCTGGTTGCAGAGTCAATTAAATGCAGGGCAGTTTCAGTTGCTCTATAGCAGTTCAGCACCTTGCCAGGGAGTTCAAACATTATACACTATGACCAAACCCAGCATTCTAACCAGAAATGTAGACACTACAGCATATCAGTAAATCTATCCAACAATCTGTACACTGTACCTTAGCCCCTAGCCCTGTTTCCAAGCACTATATGGATGTGGCTGCAAGCTGGATGGTTACTGACCAACTGTTTGTGTACTTTGGGGAACACCATAAAGGGGCTCCACTGATGAAAGACTAAATGTTAGCATTGGGTAGAGGAATTATTTGCATGTGTGTATTTGAACACAGGTCAAATGCTGTTCAGTGCACTCTCTGGCATTTGTAAAAAGAAGGCTACAGACTCTCTTCACCAGAGTGAATTTTACTTAAGACCACCATATCTAATAACGGGTCAGTTATATAAACCCTATAATAATGGTCTGGATACACCTCTGCAGGATGCACTGCCTTAATTGTTAGATATACAATAACAATATCATGAAATTATTTTTTTTGTAAACACTACCTTGTTAAGAAGCTGGGATCAGAGCACAGGATATAGTGACCTTGAAATGGTGAGGATTAAAGGCATGCTAAAGGGCACAACAATAGCAGTTTGGCAGTGCTTGTATTTGAACTCATGACCATCTAATAGATCCAACACTGACCCCACAAGTTCTAAAGGATACTAATTCCAAAAGAAAAGGAAAACGCTCTGGTGCCCTGAGTGTACAGAAAACAAATGGGTTTAAAACCCTTTTTCTTGAACTATATGGATGACTACCAGGCCGATTATGTGTCAGTAATGTTGACTATAATGGCTAGATGATGAATGTGACATAGGCTAACCACATGGGGTCATGGTTATATGGAAATGAGTAGGAATACATTATAGGTTGTAAATGAAATCACGTATGCAGTCCGGGCTTTTTTTCTCGAACATTTAATGTGATCAGTCACCAGAGCTGAACAGCACTAACCTTTCAATTCACCAAGGGGAAAAAAACATAAAAAGAAAAAGAACAGGAACTGAAAATTGCTGCCTTGCAGGCCTGGGCATAACACTATACACAAACACACACACATATGCATGCTCAAGCAGGAAACTAAAAGTCCAGTTCAGTTGTCTCAGTTGTATGTTGCTTGGATGTGACTGTCAGATTGTATGGCACAGTATCCTATTACAAAGGACTGATGAAACAAGTTTGAATATGGGAGACACCAGTCACAGAAGTGGTTGAAATAATTAGCAGCTCATTACGCATATTAAAGACAAGGTTGTCATAATATTTAAGGACATTTAAGTAAAAGGTACTGTGGTTTAACAGATGCTTAATATCCGCTGATCTCAAATGAATCTCTAAAGTTTCTCCAATCAGACCGTCAGTGAAGAGTGCCGTGAAGGAATTTGTGAAGCCTGCCATTTACTGTGACAAGTCCCTGAGTGCACATAGCATTCCAACACGTATATATCGAGAAACACTGTCTTTAATGTTTCCCCTTGCGACTCTGTCACTGAAATTTAAAGATCGTTGGCCCCGAATTTTAGCCCCAAGTGCCATCTAGCAAACAAACAAACAAGCTATTCCCAAGTGGGTAGTCACAGTGGAGTCTGTGGTGAAGGAAGGCGGTTCTCCCCTGGGCCTGCTTTGGAGAAGGGATCTGATAAACAAACGTCGAATTGCCCTGTGCCCCAGAGCTTAGTCGTAACTCATCTGGCGCTGCTAATCTAGACACCCCCACTTCCTGACACCCTTCCATTACCTCAGCCCACTCACTCTTTCACACCAAGTCTCTAAACTAAACGTTGCACTCACTCCTGTTACTCATCCATCATGCTGAACACCTATTGCGCTACTTAATACTGAGCTCTCAAAACTCCAGCTGTGTGTTTATACTTTAAGGTCCTCTATGACTGTTTGCCCTGGATGTCTCCGGACATTTTTTTTTTTTTGTTTAAGATCCACTCAGTCAAACGTTGCCTTGTTGGGAAAGTCTCAAGAGCTTCTTCTGTGCAGCCAAACTGAATATCCATTTCTTCAAGTGCGACACAGGGTATATCAGCAACCACTGATTACACTTCCCAAATCAAGCGCCAGGGATCAAGTAGTGCTGGCCTTCTGGCGCTTGTGAGGATGAGGCCAGATGACTTCAGTGTTACACCAAGGCAGTGAGTTTTAGTAGAGTTTTGTTTAGTTCAGAAAAAGAGGCAATTTACTTTATACCTGGTGCCGTGCCAACAAGAGTCAAACAGATCTCACAGCTATCATTTCATTCTAGCATGAAATGGAAAATCTTAGAAAGTAAAAGTGCCCTTGTTGCAATTGAACCATAAGCTATTATTCTGTAAGACAAATATTGATAGGTATAGAGTTATCAGAATGATTTGCTGCAAGTTTACATGCTGGCCGTACCATTTAAATAAAACTTTTTTTTGCTCTTTCTGTAATGTATCCATGCCATTTTCTGTTATACTTTAATAGAAGAACATTCAATCCAATCATGTTTCCTCATAAGCAGCAATGGAGAAAATGAAATTTGCTCCCACAAAACAAAATTTATTTTCTTCATCGAATATCACTACATCTTCCAAAACAGCTTGGAACATGTTGAAATGGCATTTCCATAAGACAACAAATACAGCCAAGTTTTTCTCAAATAAATTACAACTGTAGTATTTGGTCAGAACATTTTGGGGGTTATATTTTTGTTACATTGTAAAGCTTGTGAACTCATGCATTACCTTACGTTTTTGGGAAATACAGTTATGTTTCTTCACTAAACTTGTAATAAGAGTTAGCCCTAAATGCAGAGTGAACCCTGAGCACAATTACCGACATAGCTAGGTCTCCCTAACCCAAGAATGATGCATAAACTTTTCCCCCAATAATCACAATTAGTTTAAAATTCCACTTGCTATTTAGTGCTCCCCTATCCCCTACTGTAGCTCTGATGGGATAGGGAGTTAACCATCTCAGATTAATGCATCAATGAAGTTCAAGACTTCCTGAAATGAGGCCATTCCTCCCCCAGGACAACTAACAAAAACCTAGTAAATTGATATATACATATTAAGTGAACATAGCATTCTTAATGTATAGGGGAAGCAGGAATAAAAGCTAGCCAGGTCTGCTGTAATGGTAGAGTCATGTTCAGGTTTAGACACATCATATATGTAATCATTTGGCACAGAAAATCTGTTTAAAATTTGGTTCCCAAAAATGGCCTGGAGTAGATTTCTGATTCCCCCACACTTATCTACTAGATTGAGATTAAAAGTGATTTGTCAATCCATATAAGGTCATCTAGTTTATTTTTACAGAATCTTGCCTAATTTAAACATCTGGAAAAAAAATGACAATGCAATATTATCTTTTTTGTATGTACATGGTTGCAGTAGCAGTTTCACTGCTAATATTTAAAGAGGATGTGATAGCTACCCCGGATCAAACCATGTATCTGATAGCTTGAGCACTGTATCTTCTTCTCCGCTGGGGCTTTTGATACCCGAGACTCCCATCTTCTGCAAATGAGCAATGATTCATCCATCGATTTGTCAGAAAACCCATGACGGTATCTGACTTTCTGTTTATTTACTCTATATCACATTTGTTAAACTCAAGGCACATGGCCAAGCATGGCCAGTTGCACGCTTGCAAAAAATTACGTTAAACAAACTATTATATCTTACAACACAACACCAGAACTCACACCAGACCTGTGAGCACTTGCATTTCACACGTCCCACTGTATAACACATGTAACAGAGTGGATACACTGGCTAAACCTGCTGCATTTAATGTCATACTCATGTCTAAAAACTTATCATGTTCCACAACATACTTCATAACATGCAATTAACTGTAGAATTTGTTTAATCTAATGTGAAATTACATTTACACTATAAATTTATGTATTTATATTTAATAATGCTGTATTTTTCCCATCACCTGACTAGTCAATATTACCACATTGATGATTAGTGGATGAATTCATATATTATTCCATATTATTATATAAATATTATATGCATATTTTATTATCTCCTTGTAACAACTGATTAGTAGGGCAGGTTTTTATTTTATGTTAATAAAATCTTAAATCTTGAATTAATTGTCTCTAGTGAGCGATGCCTAATATGTATTAAAAACCTTTAACCATATAAATAAATCTTATTGTTCAAAAATTGTCTATGCAGTTGAATCATTTCATTTAGCCATTCTTGTTTTCTAGAATTGTCCTGATCTACTTTAATAGTCCTGATGTTAATACATTAAAATTTATAGACTTATGGCCCTGAGAAGAATCAGAATAATAATGATGGCGATGGGCAGAGTTTGAATTTCAGACCCATGCTCTCCATGATGGCTTTATTCAGGCTCTGGGCCACATCAGTGTGTCATTGATTGAAGATGTGAACCTTTAGCATTTACACTTTGACATCACAAAGTCCTCAGCTTTTGTTCTGGAGCTGCCTGGAGTATATTATACTTGATGTTGCTCTTTGGTTGGTCTATAATGGTTTTTATTTGCCCAGATTTTTTGTGTTTATCAACAATAAGTCAAAGAAAGTGGACTGGACTACTGCTTGACTCCTTTTTTTTGTGTGTGGGCTTCAGTAAAATATATGGCCTGCTGCTCCTTCATTGTGTGACTGGGCCCGTTAGATGGTGGCTGCGTTCCAGAGGGTCTACCGGGTCAGTGCAGGTGCTGAGGGATCGGCAGGAGTTCGCAAGCACAAGGCGTTTGCTTAACCCTCATATTAGAGTGGAAGAATGTTGGCTGTGGAGTAACTTGACCATCCTGACAGCATTGCTTGACACCTCAGCAATCTGTCAAGGCAGTGGTGGTGCATGAACAGACAATAGCAGCTTGGTGTGCTCAACACCATATGCTCATGTTCTCACAACTCGTCCTCTTTGTCTGGGTGTAAATACACAGTCTGAAATGCAACGTGTCAGATTGCTGAGCGTTTTGTGGCACTTCGGAGAAGCAGAAGTCTGTAGGTGAAACAAGGGGAGAGCATACATGACCCTAAGATCGTGACTTCTCCGCTCAGATTGCTGGAACGTAAGATTTTAGTGCATCACATGCATTCTTTTATTTTTATTTAGACATCACAAACTGTTGACTGTTACAACGAATGAAGTGTTTAAATAAAATGGAAAATGTACAATTTTATGAGGTAATAGTAATGTTTTGAAGGCAGCCTGCACTAGAATTATTAGTTCAGCTAATTCTATTCAGAGCAGCTCCTATGGCTCTGAGACAATATAAAAAAACCCCTCTTTCCTCAAGACAGCAAGGAACACACATTAAATTACAGTATTTTAAAGTATGTTAATAAATGGCATGCTATTATTTTATATGCTCCAGATGCTGTATGGCTTATCTATAAAATAACCTGCTTTTTTTTTTTTTAGTAACACAAAACAGATAACTATATAGTTGTAGTTGTTCCATACCGTTAGTTATGAATTTACAGTGCACTAAAAGGAGCCATTTCACTTTTTACTGTCCTTCAGCTGGGACGTATTAAAACAACATTTGCAACTTCACAGATGAACAAAAATAAAAAAATAAAAATAAAAAAAAAATAACTGTATTCTTCACGACTTGTCAAATGATATTGTGAGTGTTTTAGGTCAGTTTTAGGATACTGGATGTGATTCACAACATGAAAATACAATCCATACTCCAGACAGTAAAGAGATACAAAAAGACATAAATTTTTGCATATTAAAATGATACATTTGCACTGTATCCATATTTAAGCTGCTATGTAAAACATTGATCGTATGCATAAAACATGTAAAAAAAATATTAACTGTATGTAAAAATAATGGATACTATAATTAATCTTTGTTATTCTTGGTGAAGGAAGGGCAGGCTGCAGTTTCTTATTATGATGCTCAAAGTCAAAGTCAGAGTTTCTCGTCTCCTGGCCCTGGACAGTGCCTGCACCTCAAGAAAATTGGGCTTTTCTTCTGCTCACATTTTGATTCACAATGGGTTTAATGAATAATTATACAAGGTGTATATTACAGCAGGGAATCCTTTTTACATACATTCTTACATACATTCAGCTAACTGAATTCTAACTAAAAGAGTCCGTATTGTACACGCGAACCCTGGCCTGTAGTCTAATTGTGACTGCTAGCCATAATGCACCTAAAGGTCATAGAAGTAATAATAGCCAGTATTAATAGAATCGCTGGTAATAATAGAAACTGGATTCAGTCTGGCATAAAGTACCAACAGCCAAACCCTATTCTCTAAGTTCCACATCAAACGCGTCTTTCACGACTTTTGGAAGCTGTATAATAGGATTTCTTCCTGGTTTTGACAAGGATAATGTACAAAAATGTGTGTAGGTACAAAACAAGGTAATAATACAATATATGTGTCAGTGGTAACTGTGCAACAACAATGTTTGTACAAAAAAATGTTCAAGTCATTGGCTCACTTTGGGTTTCCTAAAATCTTTCCAGCTGCTGCAGTTCACTGGGGTACCGAATAAGCCACAGGCTTAAACGTGTGCAGTATCACCCAGTCTCCTATCAGAGCTCCTATTTGCTCAGCTCAGCAGCTGACAGTGACCCAGCAATGGCACTCGAGTTCATATCTCTGATATATAAAAATAAAAGCCAGCCAAGAATGCTCTCTTTAAAACCCAGAGAGTTAATCATCTCCTGTGATAATAATAGAAGCCGCTTCTCTTCTCTTCTCTTCTCTTCTCTTCTCTTCTCTTCTCTTCTCTTCTCTTCTCTTCTCATGATGCCTTTTTTCCATAAAAGGTTGTTTATTGCAAATGAGTGTCACACAATCCATCTATCGTACAGTACATGTAACGTAGCATACCAAACCACTTATAAGGTGTCCTGTTATATAATGAACCATCGCCTCAAATATAACCCCTTTTTCACCACGTTCCCACCTACATGGTTTGGAAAAAGGTCTCTGAAAGTGGGTTTGGAAAAAGGTCTACGAAATGTCCAGAGGTCGGATCATCATGGCAGTTGCACGGAGAGAGTAACTCGGCCCTTTGAAATAGTGCCACTTGATGCCATTGAGTTTGCCAACATGCTGTCCCTGGGTGTAGTACATCCCGTTCAGGTTGGATGGACCACAGGCATCAAACCACCAGCCTGAAGATTAAAAGAGACAAATTTAGTAAATGAAATGATAAATATATACTCTGTAGATCAATAAAGAAGATAAAGAAATAAATGAAGTGCAGCTTCAAGAGTATACAGTAACAGTGATACAATTCTAAACTTGTATGTGAAATATTTATAATATTAGTTCATTATTTACATGTTCATACAAATGTTTTTATTATGAGGAAGTCTCTGGACAGCACAGCGGTTTCTTTCACAGGTTTATTTAGACTGGAATCATCATCAGACTCTATAACAAAGATCATGAACCAAGCAAATAGTTCAGCACAGCAAATCCCTACTCAGTGATAAGAAAACGCTAGATGAAAATTTCTTTGCTTTAAGGTTTGTTTTTTTCTTTCTCAAGAGGTTCTCTCGTGTTTCAGTATATAACCTTCGGAATAAACTTTGTCACAAATGTTTAACTTTTTAACACATTTCACAAGAGAGACTTCATGTTGAAGCTTCCTGGTTACGTAACGGTTATGAAATTTTCGAACATATACAGCTCTGGAAAAAAATAAGAGACCACTGCGTCTTGTGTTATTTTCTTACAGGTGTATGTATTGGTGAGATGAATAGTTTTGTTTCATTTTCTGTGAACTGCTGACAATATTTCTCCTAAATATAACTATTGTTATTTAGAGTGTATATTTAAAGGAAATGACAACACGTGAAAATAACCCAAGATCATGCAGAGCTTTAATAACTCAAATAAAACAAAATGCAAATAATTTGTAAACACATTGTGTTCATACTTTGGCTAACATTAAGAAATCAGTATTTGGTGGAATAACCCCGATTTGCATGAGTTTTGGCTCCATGATCTCCACCAGTTTCTCACATTGCTGTTGGGGAACTTTAACAGCTCAGCTTTGCTTGATGGTTTGTGACCATCCATCTTCCTCTTGATGACATTCCAGAGGTTTTCAATAGGGTTCAAATCTGGAGATTGGGCAGTGGTCTCTTATTTTTTTCCCCAGGTCTGTAGTAGTCAGTAATAGAAGGGAAATGATTTTATAATCATACTATTCAGTGTCACTTAGATGAGGACTGATCCCTTTTGAGTCTGTTTTCATCTGATAGTTTTTTTTTTTTATCTTGGGTTGCTTATTAGTGAAAATCTATAAATTTACAAATTTACATGAATTTGTTGTATATTTCTGTAAAGCTACTATGTGATGATGTGTATTGTTAAATAAGCTATACAAATAAAACTGAATTTAAATCTTAAATGCTAAATCTTAGCATTTTGATTAAAACATTCTGACTTAAAAATAATAAAATTCAATAAGTGAACAGTAAATACCTGAGAGATCAGTCTTAAATACTTTTATACCCACGACGGCTACAACTGCAACAATAGCAGAATATCACACCCTCCAGGATTAGGTGTGTGTGTGTGTGTGTGTGTGTGTGATTTTGGCTTTGATTTTTTAATGTTGAATGTAATTTGCAGTTTCTTGAATTGCAAGCACAGGATGTTTCTTCAGCAAACTCCTTCACAAGTATTTACTCTCTATGATCGCTGTACTCATGTACTTGTTGTTAAGCTTTGGCTGAATGCACGTTGTGATGATGTCACACGAAGTGTCTCCGCCTAAATCTGTGGTAAATCTGGGGTCATTTTGAAAAATCTTTGCAGAGTTAGCCTGATTTTGTATTAACGTCCACGATAGCAATCCTAGAGGGACTGGACTATAGACTCCTTGTCACCTAGTATACTTTTCTTAGTTGCAAAAGCTAGCATATGGAAAGTACACTAGTGTACATATATATGTATATATATATATATATATATATATATATATATATATATAATCTGTATGTCAGATTATTTATATACTGCACATTAGCATGCTTTGATGTAAGCTTGAAAGCATATTTCAATGAACATGATAACATCATTAACACATCAGTGTGTTGAGATCTCTACTGAGACTCAGGAGGAGACATATGGAATTAATGAGGTCTTTTGTCCCAGGAAAAAAAAAAAGCTGAGAGACAGGAGACTTCAGGAGATCTCTCTCCTCTCTTTTATTTCATTTGATCTCCTGTCTAGACGATAATACAGAGGTAATACAGAGGTCTCGGTTTTTTTAATTTTTTTTAATTTTTATTGATTCGCTTTTTTCTTTCAGAACTAGAAAAAAAAACCCCAATGAAACCTTGTGAACAGGGAAGCGGGATGAAAAACAAGGAACTAAAATTGAGAAACAGAACAAATAAGTAGAATAGAACAATAGAGAAGAGTGGAGGACATCTGAGAGTTGAAATCGGGAAGAAGGAAATGAGAAAGAGGTGAAACTGATAAGATAAAAAAAAACTAAATAAGGAAAGTGGAATAAAGGTCAGGAATTGGTGTTCACATACTTGTAAAGCTGCATGAAGGTGACTGTTGTATTTCACAAAGCAAAACAGAAAAATAGCCAAGTCAGAAGTGCTGGCCTGCATGTTTGATTAGCGTGCAACATGGGAATACTTTTCTGTGATGAATATTTCTACATTCAACAGCCTTTGACACTGACAGCTTGCACTTATGATAATTACAGAAGTATGTGATAAGCAACGCCAACACTTCAAACTGTACTGACAATGGCCTGAGAATATCACCCACACATATCAGGACAGGGAAATAAATATACTGCCTGGATAAAACAGCTGATGGAAATCTTTTCTGAATTCCTGAATATGATGAGATGAAATGAAAAATCTGTGCAGTTTATGCTGTCCTTGTTTTTCATAATAGTTTCCGCTCGCTAAGTTGTTTGCTTGCAGCCGTGAGGGGTACAGTCCTGTCTCGAAGCCTTTCATCTGTGTCACATTACAGTCAATTAAACTCAACTATGTAGCAGCGGTCACACTCAGGACACACACATACAAATAAACACACACACACACGAATGCATACACACACAAGCACGCACACACAAATGCATGCACACACAAGCATGCGCATATGCATGCACACAAAAACACACCCACACACACACACACACACACACACACACAGAATGTACCCACAGAATGCCTCTTATGGCATGTATCACTTCTGTGAGAGAACTTGGCTCCTCTTCTCCAGCTCAGATGCCACTTTCATCTGTGACATTTTCCCTCTGACTTCCAAGAGCCAACTATGCTGCCCTTTTATTGACATAGACCAATCTGACTGAGGTCACTGCCTGGATGCTAATATTCCTTGTTACCATGATGGTCATACATTTTAGGTATCAGATTGTGTCATGGTTAAGGCCAGTGCTTTATTTCCATACTAAATCAGTTGCATATAAATAAATGAGGCCATAGGGCAGTGCATACCGCTGAATGTAAATACAGCAAAGTACACAGACAAACCAAATATATCAACATGTTCCTGCCTCATATTTCAATACTACGTTAATAATAATCTTCAACAGCATGTAAATGACATTTTATTCCATTGTGTTATATATATATTCTCAACACTCCTTTATCAAAAGGTGCCAAAACTATTTTTTTTAACTGCAGCTCTGAAAGTAGAGCTGGACGTAACTCAAAATGCATGTTTATATAGAATATACTTGTACTAATACATAATAGATTGTATAGTAATTAGGGAGATGGACAATTTACAGATTCTAAGCCTGATAATAAAGAGGTAAAGAAACACAAGCTATTGTTTCACAAGTCAACTGAGTCTCAAGTCCCAAGTCGAGACTCATAAGTCCAAGTAAAGTTCTTCAGTTTTGAGCGTTAAGCAATATATAATGTGCTCTAAAGTCAAACAAATCATCCAGCCTTGTTAAAATTGGTGTTACCAGTTCATTTTCATATAAGATGAGGTGTAGACTTCTAGTCAAGTGTAGTCTTAGTATTCTCACGAAGAGTAACCATCCATTTATCACTTCAGTTTGGCTTTGCGTTGAGATTTGTTCTTTAAAGCTTCAAATGCTTCAAAATTTATTGCTTTTGCATCTGATTCCAGAAGCGCAGATTGCAACTCTTTCGCTGTTTTCAAAGAACAGTCTTTGTAGGCGAAAGCTACTATCTTTTGGAGCTTGAACATTGTGTCTCTGTCATTGTGTGTAACGAACGTTCTGTCATTATCTTTGGAAAAGAAGATTGATGCTGGCTTGCTGAAAACTGATTATTCGGAAAAAGAATAGCTGATACACTGCACGCTTATAAATGTGTCTTTGGATTTGAGGCGGTATCAGGTTTTACCAGTGCAAACTAGCTTGAGTCCAAGTGAAGTCACACGACACTGATGTCAAAGTCAAAGTCGAGTTGCAAGTCTTCTTTAAATAGTCTTGATGATATTTAAAGCTTCTATGAGACAACATTTGGTCATTTTCAGTAAATGTATGCAACTTGCAAAAAAAACCCAAAAAACATTATAGCTGAAAATGATCAATATCTTATTTTAGAGAACTTTATTCTTAACTGACCATGACCATGTGCTGTTTTGATCATGGACACTCAAGACATAATGAGGTGGATTGAGCAGAAAATGAATCAGGTTGGCTGGTACAAAGCACTAGCCGAGCTCATTCCCCATTCTGATTTTACTCATCATCACCAGTCTCAACATCAAAAATCTCTCAAACGAAAACTTAACATTAACCTTTATTCTCCAGTGAACAGTACCAGCTACCTATAAAAGTAATCAGTTATTAAAATGAGCTTTTGGTGTGTAATATCTTCCAATTTAGTGTTAGACACTGGTCTGTTCCTGAATCTCTCGGACTAGTTCTCATGACACATAAACCCAACATGCCTGATCCTGTTATTAAATGTGCAGCGACGACGGCGTTTAAATGCACTTGTACTTGGCTAGGTCGTGAAAAAAATTTGCACTTGGCTGCACTTGTATTTTGAAAATTTTGCACTTGACTGGCTCATAAAAGGATCTGGAAGACAGGACCTCTCTCCGGTCCTGTGCTGTCACGTTTGGCTTAATGATGTATCCCAGCTATCTGAAAACCAAGTGCTTCCTTTGGGACAAGAAAGTCTCTTCACAGGAAGAGAGGAACGAGTTCATGTATTCATAGAAATCCTTGGGTCTTGGCTCATGCTGACTGACTCTTCACAGCATGTGGAGGTCCACAAAGACCTCATTACTCCACACTCAAAGCATTACACACCTGCTTTGCCAGCAAGTGGTGGTCCTGTGGCTGTTTAGCTGAGATGACTGCGCTGGGAATATCCACTGTGCCGAGGTCTACGTGCAGAGTGAAGGTTAAATATACTGCAACATGCCTTTTGTATTAGAAAATTTAGAACACTCAATAGATTTAACAATAGGCAATTCGTATTATCTTAGTCAGATCACGCAGGCATACTGTTTAGGGGTGGATGGTACAAATGTGCTAGCGGGAATGAGCCCAGCCTCTTGTCTTTCTACCATCAAAAGACATCGATATAAAGCTGCAGTTTTGCCATCCACATCAGATCATTTGCTGTTTATGAATATCTTACGACAGATTTGTTTGGATGCGCAACCAAAAGATGCACAGAATGAGATCATAAGCAATGCTGAGGGCTAATTTCTTTTTAGCCCAGACTGTAATTTCACTTAGGCTGATATTTTTCAGCCTCCTGAACTGGCACGTCTGTCTTCAGCATTAATGAAATGTGTGTAATGGACAAGGTGGATTACATTTACATTTATGGCATTTGGCAGACGCCCTTATCCAAAACGGCTTACATTTTATCTCATTTTTATACAACTGAGAAACTGAAGACTAAAAGCCTTGCTCAGGGGCCCAGGAGTGGTGGCTTAGTGGACCTGGTATTTGAACTAACAACCTTCCAAGCAGAAGTCCAACACGTTAACCACTAAGAGACCATATCTCTGATTATTATTTACTCTTATTTCATCTATTTTTACCCTAAATGCATGTTGTGAGTGAATATTGTTCACTGTGCTGGCCACAGCAATCAGCATCATGCCACGTGTCCACGCTTCTGTACACCAGTGCTTGTCAGTCCAACGTAGAAAAAAACCTTTGAACACAGCGACAATTTTTGGAAAGCGTGGAACCCTGGCCGCGATGACTAGAACACTACAGCGACAGCAAGACGTCTGACTTGTAAGTCTAAAGCCAACTAGTAACATTGACTTTGGCCACAGACCATTTAAGTGATTTTCCATGCATAGCCTAGAACAATACAGAAGACGGGAAATCTGTGTCTTGGTCCAGAATAAAGTGAGGTATGGAATCATAATGAGCACCTTGAGGGGATGAGTGTAGACTAAGATATAATGTTCATAATTGAAATGATGCTGCAAATGCTATACAAATGTTTAGCTTTTATAAGGCTCATATTGTACTGGGTTTTTTTTGCTCTTTTTCACATCAGGCTTTGACTTTAATTCTGAAATATAATCCCAACAGGACAAGATTCTTGGCTCTCACCTCCGGTCAACATCAAGGCGCACTTGCACATGCAGTTGTCATTGTCCATGTCTTTGGTGCTGAAGTCTGCTCCATGGATAACCAGACTGCTCTGCCGGCCTGCTGTCCCGCTGTGGCTCTTTAACGACAATCTGAAATCAGCAGAGAAGAAACTCAGCAAAAATAGTGACAGTGAAATGCCGGATCTGAGATTATGGACACATGATCCTGTTTTAATCCTTCGTTTGAAACATTCTTGAGGCATTTCATTCACAGCCAGCTCTAGCCAACAATTCTAGGTGCTATCAAATACACATCCCACACATGATCCTGCTTTAATCCTTCACACTAAATGTGTACGTTTCATAGAAATAAAGAGGATGGAAGGATGGAGGAAAGACCTGTGGATTGACCTGTGGTACAATTATAACACAACTGCATCTCGCTTCACACACACACACACACACACACATTCATGCTTGCATATTAATAGCAATGAATTCAATTGATGCATTGCTTAAAAAAAAGTATTAAGTATTAATGGTTATTAATGATGTTAGAAAAATAAAAAAGGCTTTAAGCTCTGCATCAATAATCGATAAAACTACGCCACTAAATAGATAACCCTTCTTTGTGTAATTCATCGCCTGTACAGTGGAGTTCAAAACCTGAGAGCGTGAGTGTTTCTGTTTTGCATTCTTTCCTAATTTAATATAACAGTTTTCATTACAAATTATGTCACTGATGAAAACCTGAGTGAAAAGTGAAATATTTACGTATTTGGTTTGTCCCCATTTCTGCTTTAATAATAGTCTGACTCGATCTGACATGAACTCCGCAAAACCTGATGATCCATTTTAGATCAAATCCATCGGCACGTCCACTCAACATGTGCTTTTCTAGACGAGATTAGGCTTGAGGAACATCTGACCTTTTGTAAATAGTTAACATGCTCCATATACCTATGAGAGCACCTAGTGCAAAACATTGACTATTCCATATTCAAGAGACTGAATATTTACCTTCTTGGTTTAAAAATGTTCAACTTTGCTAAACATTCTGCTTATTTTAATCTTTATCAGACATTTGGATGACTTTGGATGTAATGACCATACAACAGTGTGGAAATGAGCTAAAATTACACTCAAAGATTAATTACACAGAGTATTGAATGTATTTTGGTTGAAAATAGATTAAAATGAATGTCTATCTATTGTGTTTAATTTGTGCCACTGTGCCGGTAGAGGTGTAACACAAAAACCTCCTTTCAATTAAAGTGAAAATGTACAACACTCTCTGACGACATAGGGAGACTTATAAATGCACTTAAAAAAATAAAGCAAGACCTTATATAAAAAAACATTTGAAGCATTTTTGACTCATTTCACTCACTGCCAGACGATTCCAGGTGCTATCAAGTACAAGCGCTCTTAGAACCATATCCCACACACGAGGCTGATTCTATCTACTGGTCCCTGACGTTCCTGTCTCCACACAACATGTGTAAACTATCCAAGCTCTGTTCACATGACATGTCAGTGTGTCAGTAGCCGAGATGAGCCCTGTTCAACAGCTTGCGTCTGTTTGTGTGACAGTGAACACACACATAAAGTGAGGCCAGTATGTACAGGGGCTGAGCAGTCTGAGCAGTGCATATGGAAGATGTAAATCAGGGAGCCTTGAACAGTGGTGCTGAGGGACGTGGAGAAGAAGGAAAAGGAGTACGATGTCCGAGAACATCTAAATATGTTCATTAAGACCACACAGCTTTATGAAGCTGATAGATTAGCCACAACTCTGAGAAAATAATAACGTGGCATATATTTGTAAAGGAACACAAAGGCAAGGCTGTTTTTCTTTCTCCTGTACTTTCAGAAGCCCCATGAAATTTATTTTATTTATTTATGTATTTTTGGGGAATATTTGGCTCGGACACCCACAGAGTGACAGTTTTTGGTCTGAAAAAGAAAACAATTTTTTACACATATCACAGAAGAGCCAAGCGAAGCAAATGAAGAAAATTTGCAAAAGAATAAATAGAAAAGTGATGATACCACTAAAATACTAACAATGAATGCTAAGTACTTGGATTTAAATCTGTTTTTCATGGTTCTTTTCTCCAGCTCTTGAGCTGGTTCTGTGTCAAATGAAGGAATTAGTAGTAAATTAGATTAAGATCAGGCGCATGGTATAAACAGTTTTACAGAATCTTCCAAGTATATTAACGCAAGCAAGCAACTGTGTTCTTTGCTAACTCTGACTTAACATTTGAATAAAGGGGATACTGAGACTACTGGTATTAGCATGAGGATATGATTTTTGAGAGAGGTATTAATCCTCTAGAGGTAAGAGCTTCTGGTAAATGCTGTGAACACAACCTACTTGTAGCCAGTGTCTTCATTTCACACAGAACGGAGCGGTGAAACTCTAGCCCGAGTTCAGAAAGGACGTGAAATGGAAATGCAAGTCGCGAATCAGCACTGGGGTCGGTAGTGTCTTATACCACAAAACACACTTCATGATTTATCATTTTGGATAAAAAAAAAAATCTTCTTACACTTCATGTAACAAAATCATTAAGTGCTGTTTTTATCATCATTTATACAACTTCATTCATTAACACATCGACACTAATGGAGTATTTAAACCAGTACATTTGTTGTGACCTCCTCATGTTAGATTGCTAGAATTAGTTGCTTTTGTTCTTTCGACCTCCTTGACCTCCCTCATTAAAATCTACGTCTTGGGTATGACTTTCCTTCCCTCTTATTATCCATTCACGAGGGGCCTTTTTTCTCAAAACATGAATGCTCAGGGTCAAGCAACAACATTGCAGAACCAAGCCAACAAGGAATAAGGAACACCAAGTGAAATATGCTCAACCTCACACGATCGTGTCCTGAAATCCACCCCTCTTAATAGGAATGGACAAGAGCGAATGAGTGTTATAAATCTTACTTCAGATGAGGCTTGGACATGGAATGGGAAAACTTGATTGCGTTTTGGTGGTGTCGAAGGCCTGTTGCGATCCACTAAGAGGGTGGTGATGCAATGTGAGGGGTCGAGGAGCCAAGCTTTGTGGTTATGTGGTTGTCATTGCAACCAGTAAATGGGATTTTTTTGGGGCGGGGGGGGTCATTCCTAACACTTAATCGATCCAACAGGTTTCCTGGTCACAGGTTACCTGATCACTGTAAAGCCGTCCACTTCAAACAACGATCAGGACATGACGTAATAGCGTGGCGTGCAGAAGAATACAAATGAGCTGTTTGTTTGGAGATTTCCCTAAGCATCCTCTGCCAAAATCCTCTGAGATGCTTGTTCACATCCTTGTTGACTGCATGTCAGAAAACACCTAAATGTTCAACTATGCAACGAGCACCTGCCAATAGTCCCCTGTTTTACAAGACAATCTAATATCTTGTACAAATTTGAAACAATCTCTTCGATAACGTTTATGATCCTGTCGAATCTTCCCATGCTTACAAGGCAGGATCCCAGAAAGTAATCTTCCAACATCCAGCTCCTGTTCAGCTACAGCTACAGGTTATACACACAGAAAACCAGTCAGATAAACCACACCATTTCCTTTTCCCACAGTTTAGGCTGTGGTAACTGCTTGGCTCAGATAAATACACGCCAGTCTATCTCCAGTCAAGGCGCTGTGGCTTCTGCTTAATTGTGATAAGTTGACCTGAAAAAAGATCCCGGCTATAAAGTCATTATAAGTTCTAATGTCTCTGTGCTGTTTTTACAGCTCTCACATCTGTGCAGCTTATAGTCTTCCTATCCTCCTCTCTCCCCATTCTTTACAAGCTTTTAAACAAACTCCTGGTCAGCTACACTGAAATAACACAGAGCTCCCTGGGGACAAGTCCCAGTCTGAAACGCTATAGCTCTAATGCAAACTGAAAATAGGGTTAAATATTCTCTACCTTTCACAACAGAACACTAAGGAATGTGTCATCTGATGTTTCTAGTAAAGGAAAAAAAGGAAATGTGGTTTGTTAGGATCGTTTGATCGCCGGATACGTGACATTTGCGCAGATTAATAGCAAGCCTATCCTTCTATTTTCTCCTTGTTTTTTCTGTCTGTTTTGAATCTCGTTTCAGTCGAAATAGGAAAACACTCCCTATAAAGGCAGCTGCTTGTAATATGTTTTCAACCAAACAGCCCACCATGTAACGATGCATTGTGCAATTGTCTCTCAAATGTAAATGACAGTAATTCATGAGCATATTCACTCACTGTTTGCTTTAAATGTACGCTTGGCTAACTCCGCTGTCCCAAATTGAGTTTACATTACATCCTGTCGGCAGGAACGATGTTTTTTTCCATCGGAGCAAATGTAGGAGAATACACAAGAGTATCATATTATACATAGAATCAAAACACTCCCTTTCATTTAGATTAATGGCGCTGTACGCTTAGCTTTTGCACTGTCCAGCAAAGAAGAACTAAAGCTATTAATATAAAAGGTCTCCGAAGTAGTAGCAAAGTCACGCACCATATAGTGCTCCATAGATCAGGACTCAGGTGAAGCTACTTTTTAATGAACGAAAGGAGATCGACTTCCTTTTCTTTTGCTCCCACCAATTTAGAGAATCCCCATCAATATAATCACTGCAAGCATGATGGCCAACTACAGAAACCACAATCAAGCCTCTGTGTGCTTTTTATCCGTCACCACCTATTTGCAACCCAACCCTTTCTGCACAACATTACTGCAGTACCTGACCTGAGCCGTTAAGAGTGAGAGCTGGTGAGAGCTGTTACATTTGCTATGAACACTTTACAGTAACACTACATGAATAATCACGTTAATGCATGCACTGATACTATTACTAATGGTTAGTTAAGAGAACTAACCTTAACTATACCTGCTTGGATAACGACCACATTAAGTACACATTAGCACATGTTTGTTAATTACTGCATTAATGAACACGTGGAGGTAAATTAAACCAAATATGCTGTATCTAAGACTAAAGACTAAAGAGTCTGCTAAGTGAATAAATGATACTGTATTAATTTCACCCTTGTGTGTAAAGAAGCAGAAGCCCACCAAGAGCACCTACTAGTAATACAGATGGATTTGAAGAAAAAATGGATGGAAAATAATTTAAAATGGGTCAATAAGAATTTATTGGTGTTTATTATTAGTGCATTTATCTACATTCATTAAGGAGGATCAGTGTAAAATACAAAAGTCATCCACTGAGAAGGTTGGAGTTTGCCGTGAAATAGATGAGTGTCTCAGTTCCACACAGATTTTTGCACTATATCAGGCAATAATCAGTCTAGCGCCACTGTTTTGACTGAAAGGCACAGTCTTTCACGGTGTCTTGTAATATACGTGTATCGAATACAATTCAAGGCCAATATTAAATACATAAAAATGACAATTCAATTCAATTATATGCATAACGATAACAACGGACAATGGACATTGTCTCAACGCAGCTTTACATAATATAAAGAAATATAGGAGGATCAGTGTCAGGGACAAGATTGAGTTGTAAGCATATTAAGTGAGTACGTGGTCAGCATAGCCATCAAACCATGGGCATTTCTTTTTACCAAGCATGCTTAACGAAACCTTGGTATTTTAATTTGCCAAGTCAAAATAGTGAATTATAAGTGTGATATATCCAACATCCCAAACACACATTACGATTTCAATGATCTTATAGCTACAGTACGTTGTGCACACAATTAACTGTATGGCATGCAATCTAAAAGAAAATATAAAACAAAAAATAACAGGATGCGACAGTCCGTATAATCTATTCCTGATTTTTTTTTTGTGTGTTTTTGGCTTAAAGGCAAGTCCTTACATTTAAAAGTGGTGGATTAAACCCCATGTTAGGAGATGTCACAAGAGTGAACTAATCACAATCCGAATACCACACCCAAAAAATCAATTTAAGCATCTGCATAACCTCTGAATTATGAACTAAACCCTATGCGTGTAAGCAGAATGGTCAGTATATCCGTAGAGGAGTGTTTGGACATTTGGAAGAGAAGTGAAGAAACAAAAAAGCTGATATAGCTGATGAAAAACATATAAAATATAAAATTGTTGCAATAAATCATACAAAGCGTAGACTCCATGTTAGATCATTTCAAAAAGTATTTTTGTTGATTAATTTATATATCTGAACTCGCCTCTTAACATAAAACAGGCAGGTAGTGAAGCCTCACGAAGGCCTTAGATCCATAAATCAGAGTGAGAGTGTTAACGTATGAACAGCTGCACTGTCTATTATAATCATATTTATAATGATTTATGACAAGCAAACAAATGAGTCTAGATCAGTAGACTTAGCTTGAGAAGACACTCGCCAGAGCTTACAGCTTACTCAAATCATTCAGCCATCATGACTGCCAAGTTCTTCTCACAAATCAACATCAAACAGAGCTGAAGAGATATGTGTGATATCCCAGAGGATTATTCCATTATAGCCAAAATCCTGGAATTTAGGCCTTGGCTGGTAAGAGCACAGGGATATTAAATAAAGATTTTATCTGCTGTAAGGATACCCACACGGCAGGGGACCTTTTTGTTTCTGTGATGAGAGCAATAGAAATAATACTGAATAACCTGAGCATATGCTCGCTCACACTTTGGAGACGATATATATTTATGAAAATGAAATTAAACGTGTGTGTTTTTATTTCTGGCAATGAGCGCTGTTATTTAAACCCGGTGCATGAGCTGATTTTATGAAGTGGTGCACAGACACTTCACCCACACGCACACGTACAGATCCTGACTCGTGGTAGTGGGTTTTAAGTAATGCGATGCAAGACCACACAATAGCTTCGCTCGGCCAAGTCGGTCTGCAAACACACAGCGTTTAAGTGCAGAGGTATTTGGACTAGGTCTGGCAAATAAGCAGTTGTAGACCCTTGAACGCCGACAGTCTGTATGAACCTGCGCTTGTTACAAACCTGACCCAGGCATACTTCTACTCAACTAACTCCATCCATAATACTCACGTCTTGGCTCTGCTATAGCCTCATATCCATTATTTTCTTGGATCGACGCACTAGATATATGTATTCACTTTTGAGGCGGCAACGTAAGTGTATCAAATACAGAGATATTGTGGCATAGCTACAAAACAAATGACTTTAGATTACTTTGGCTAAAATCCACAAAGCTGATTGTATGAAGAACTGAAGACGACTCAAGACTGTAGGCCTGTAGGAAAGCCAGTGTATTCTCTTGGAAATTAGGTGTCACATGCACTCACATGTCACACTTTTAGCCAGTTTGTGGAAAAATGTCTGTAATATGATTAAACATACATACATTTCCATCTGGTTCTCCTCTCTCTCTCTCTCTCTCTCTCTCTCTCTCTCTCTCTCTCCCTCTCTCTCTTTTTTAAATTTTTCTCCTCCTTGGAAGTTGCTCATAACTACGTTGGTCATGAGTACAATTTCCATGCACTAATACTGTACGATTCAACCCCTCTGTGTATTTGGTAAGAATTTAATACATTTTCGACATTCTAAAAGACATTTGAGGTTGACCAAGAGACTGGACACATGCAGGTATGAAATAGTCCTGCCAGTTTCGCTTACTTTCCCATGCCAATTTCATGCAGGGAATCGTTGCTATTGTTTTAACAACAACATGCATTCTACTTAATTATTCTAACCATCTTAGACGCATCAGTGCAGTTTGCCAGCATTCACTGGTTTGGCTAGATCGTGCTTCATAAATGGAAAAGCGTGAAAGAATACACCGAGCGAATGATTGCGATTTCACAACCATCATTGCACAATCATGTGCTCAAATATTAGCGTGATTTTGTCCTGTCATCACGCTCAGAAGTCAGGGTTCTCATGTAAGAAAACAGGGTCACGGGAACCCCGCACTAGTATTGTAAATATCCTCAGTTTTGTGTTTTGAAGCTTGTCTTGATTGCTGACATGTTGTTATTGTACAGTGGCACATGATTCTCTGTAACCGAAGCTCGGGTTTCTTTTGCCTGGGATACTGGCACAAAATTCTAAACACACTTTGTTTGAGTTGATGGTCATTAGAAACTCCTTAAACACTTTTAAACATGTCATACAATGTTCCATCTCTAAATTGCACATTTTAAGCATCTTACCAACCGGCAGAATTTTTAAGGAAAGAATGGAGTAAGGATAGAAAGCTCTTATCCAGAGATCTTCAGAAGAAGTAATGCGCTGAGACGTGAATATGTGCACATTTGGTTAATTTGGAATTCTTATCCTGCTCTGTAATTTCTGCTACTAAATAAGACACAAAGTGACATAGTCAGCGTTGAGTTCAGTGTTTGGCGTGAGGTTTTAATACCATAGTTGTGCACATCAGTATTCAGATCTCAGATGTTACTACAGATTTAAAAGCTATTCAGTGTTTGAGTGAGGGCTGTGCAAGGGTTACACACACAGGGTGGAGGGTTTGAGGAAAACAGAGGTGTCTTTGACTTAAAAACTTGAACTTAACAATTTTCCCAGAGGCCAAAAAATTGAATTTGCACCTGTTTTTGTTGTGTCCATGTTCGTCATTGAACGTCTTCGTCATGTCACACTCCACAGTGGTGGAAATGGCTGATATGAAAGTTGACGCTTTAGGATTTTGTCGTGTTTTCCATCTTATTCCAAGTACTTCTGTTAGTTAGGTTAGTTCTTCGTTTTTTTTCCCCCCACACAAATGCTTCTATATTCAAAGTAAATGATGATATGAAACCCATTTCTGCTTTCTGATAAGCCCCGAGTGCTTGTCTACAATTTGAACACTATCTTTAGCCACTAAAATTCTGTGTAAGGTTATCAACAAAGAGGAAAAATAAATATCTTATACTGAAAGCTAACAGAGTCCTGACTCATTTTTATATCAGACTCACAGTCATAAAATTATTTATTTGTTTATACTGACTAAAAATATCCCAGAAGATGGTTAAAAATGGTTAAGTACACTGTCCACTGGTTGACAGTTTCATGTAATAACAATATGCCATGGTGAAATGTATGTTTTATGCTATGAATTCACAGCAAATATCAATATCAGAACCAATATTATCAATATATCAATATTTATTGACAGGTTCTGTCCCTTTACAAATCCTTAAAAATAAAACAATTATTTTGCACAAGAGGATATCAGAAGAGCATCTTGAGCGTATACTCTCTTTGCATTATTTTCAAAATAGCTAACAAATCACAGACATTACAATTTCATCATCTTCTGGCTGCATTACGTTTGTATGCATGAGAATGATATAAAAATAAAAATAAAAAGCGACATGACGGGATCAAGTGTTATTTTCTAAGATGAAAAATAATGATTGTGGAAGCCATATTGTTAAATGAACTGCTTAGATATGTCTATATTTGCGATCTCATACCCTATAACACAGCCAGCTTCATGTTTATAGCTTCTTCCTGTTTTCCTTGACAATCTGTACAACACTACTACGCAACATTAGCACAAAGATTTGTGTGAAACTCACGGTTTTACTTTATTTCCTCTTCCTTGAATCGAAGTCAGTTGTCCGATCTTATCCGCAAAGGGCCGGTGTGGGTGCAGGTTTTCATTCCAACCAAGCAGAAGCCTCACCTGATTCTATCGAAAGCCAAGATCAGTTGATTAAACAGGTGGACTCAGGTGTGTCTCCTGCTTGATTGGAATGAAAACCTGAACCCACACCAGCCCTTTGTGGATAAGATTGGACACCCCTGATCTAAGTAATATTTCACGCCTTTAACAGTAAATGCTCCATGACTACAGAGGGTAGCTGATGACATTACTTCAAGCCATTTGGGATGTGTGTAGCAGATGTATGTATGCTGTAGTAGAGAGATTACCAAGGACAAACTATATCAGCCATTCCAGATGTTTTTTCTTTCTGTTTGACCAGACAGATATCAGCATCACATGAAATGTACCTATGAATGTTTTTTGATCTGCATCTAAAATATGTTAATATGTTAATAAGTTGGTGTATATTTCGATCACAACAAAAGGTCACAGGTTGCACCATATTTAGCTTTAATGAAAGAAAGTACATGGCAAACAGTTATAATTCTCCTGACATAATCTTTTACACACTACGTATCCTAAGAGAGTCTAAATCCAGTGACGAACGTCTTATGAGAAAAAAAAACCATTAGATGCATATGGTCATTAGCTGTAATTTATCACACAGCACACATGCAGCCAAGTGCTCTGATTTATTTCAGATTGTGTATTTAATTGGGCAATCATTAACGTGAGTAGTATTAGTGTAAGGGAGAGACATTTCGTGATTTAGGTTACAACATGCGTTTCTGCTGCGTTTTCTGTGCCACAGTTCGAAACCGAAGTCATTTCCTGTTCAGGTTTAAGAGGCTGGCATTCGAGCAACACATCAAGCAACCTCCACCGCTGCCAGTGATAAACGAGAAGTGTAGCACTTTGTAATACAATAAGCTTTAAACGATTATTTAAACGAGGTTTCCAGCGTAGATTTTTTTGTAGCCGTTCTCAGCGCAGCACTGCTATATATGGTCTGTGTTACTGCCTGTGTGTCAATGATCATAAAGCAGTATAACCGTAAATCTTATCCTGTCTTTTGTTTTATGTTGTGTTTCGAATATGCACGAAGCAACAGTTTCAGACTTAAAGCTGTGAAAGTACTAGAGCACACAAGCAGAAGTGGCAACATCTCATACAGTTTGTTTAGACCCATGGGAAAGGGTTTGCTTTGGCTAATGTTCCATACAAGCAATGTGTGAGTCTGAGACCTCAACAGTTTAAAAGAACAAATCTATTTATAGAGACCAGAATGCCGATTAGATTCCTGAAACTTTTTACTAGCATAGGCTGCTCCTAAGGACAATGTGACACGTTAAACATACAGCAAAGCTATTTATTATTTATTATCATCATCAACATCATCATCATCGTCGTCATCAAATTATATAGTGTGCCTGACCATGTGGCCATGTGTGTGTGTGTGTGTGTGTGTGTGTTTAAACTGCAAACTTTAACTGTTTAAACTGCATCAGATTAACATTCTATAAAATAATGTTGTACAAATCATGCCTATAAAAGGGAGAGATTACAAGAAATCCATTCAGGGATTGATAGTGTCATGCACCACTGGAGGCCAAAAAAGCCTGATTCAGATTCTACCGAATTACAGTGTAGCTGTTTGTTCTCTCTCCAGTCTCTCCAGTGAAAGCTGTTTAATAAGCCCATAAAGCTGGCCACTGGGGGTGAGTGCCAAAAAGGAATGTAATTCTGCCGTTACTCTGCAAGTACGAATTCCACAAATTAGATATGACCCCGAGAGCACCGCCGTGGACTTTACCTGACACCTTTTTCCCAATCGAGTGGTACACTTTCAGACTTAATATGTACTTTAATGCCTCGAAATAATCGACACATGATCCGTTTTACATTCTTGTACAAACTTAATGTGAAATAATCCGATTTCCATTTAAGGTGAAAAGAGGACAGTAAGTGGAAAAAAAATTATCAGCAGCAACTTATCTAGCTGACTGACAGTCTCTGGAAGCAGTGAGGGAATATATCTGCTTTTAAGTGTTTGAATGGTTTGCTTCAAAATCTGGTTGAGATCAAATGTCAGCCATAGATATAGATGTCTGCTGAATTTGAACCTGTTTGCTTACACAAAGAGGCAAACATTGAACACTGAATTAATAAAAAAAAAAAAAGACTCAATATGAGCTTCACTTAAACTTTTTAGAGCATTCCATGTGATATGTAAATGAATATCTGTATAGTGATTGAGGATGTGAGGTGGGAAAATAGACATTTTTTGCAGAAAAAAGAATGAGAACATGAAGATATAATAGAGAATTGCAGGGTTTGCAGTACCTGTACTTGTTTTTTTCACTGCCTATGTGAAAGCGGTCATACTGCGAGAAGGCCTGATGTCCATCCCAATCAGTGAGCTCCACACGCAGAGCGTACTGTCTCTGGCTGGTCAGCATGTACACGAACTCGTTCCCCAGCCAGTGCTCAGCTGACACACTCCCAAAGCCCTGGAAGAGAGAATGCACCCAGGGTCAGTGCAGGAATTCAGGAGGGTTACTGATGGGCCCTGGAGCAGACCATGGGAAACACAGCCTGGTCCAAGAAAGCTCAGCAATCAGCGAAAGCAAGCAACTCAATTTATCTTGTTTTCTAAGATTGTAATTTAAAGGTTTTAGAAAATGTTGATACATGATGATATCAGCTCTTTATGAACTAATTTACAATAATATTTGTAAACTCAAGCTGTTTGATGAGTAATATATACATTGGAGCATGTGCAGCAGTTCACAGTCTTTTCTCTGAAGTAGGCATGTTCACTTGTGTCATCATTTGGTAATTAACCCTAATCTCTAAATATAACACAGTAGGGACGCCCCTCCTATTAGAACTTCTGAGGGCTTTTCCGATGTGTACACAACTGGCTCAGCTCATTTAACTTGCTGGAACAGCTTCTGAATAATGTTTTAATGCGGAGTAATTTCATACAGTAGAGACAAACTAAACCAAAACCCCACACGAACAAGCTCTACCTGTTTATGGTGCAACAAATGAGCACCATATGGTACTGAATCACACATCACTTTCTCCTGGAATCCCTCGCTTCTAAGAAATATGAATACGTAGTCCAGAGTAATCGTTACATCCATGGAAAATAAGCTAATTCGAAATTGTGAAACGGTCAATAAGTAATCGGAATGACACAGACAGGGGGTTGCGTGTGATTTTGATAGCAAACATGAATTAGATATTGCTGTTTTGCAGACCCAGCTTTTATTAAATGCAGGCTATTGATTTCAGCATTTCAAGGTGATTATGATGCTGGTGATTTATGATATGAGATATGCATCTGGCCTAAGGCGAGCTGTGTGTGGGTGGAAAAATATTATCCCCGGAATTTTTCTTGTTGTGAGTCTGCACTGGTTGTCAAGGTGTAGGCTATGTAATTGGATTTTAAAAGCCAGACATTTGACTGTGGTCACATATGAGTAAACCTTCCCTTCCCTTCCTTTCCCTTCCCTCACTACCCCCACCCCCACCCCCCACCCCCCCATTGCTGCACAATTTCTCACGAGAACTGTACGAGTAGCCAGAGAGGGCAGTGGTCAAGCGGGGCATCCTCTTGGGTGAGTGGTTGTGGATAAAGCTGAGTATTAATGTGCTGTGTCGCAATAATCCTTTCTAAGGTTACAGGTTGTCATGCATCACTTCACTAATAGGCATAAATAGCAAACGTTTACAAACCTTCTCCACTACACCAACACAGATAAGCCAAATCACTGCAGAGCCAAAACCTAGAAATGTATTTCAGATGTCTCAGTAGGCTATCCAGTCCCATCATTGAGCTAGATTACCTAATTAGGAGTTTAGAAACTCAGAAAAGTGTTTCGTATTTGATACATTTCATACCAGGACATGCTTTCAGACTGATCCCAGTTAACCTTTATCTTTCTTAAAACATTATCTGTGGGTCAAATCATTTGAAGATGACCTTCTTGATATTAGATGACCCTGTCAATCAGCAATGAATCAAATCTACACTAGATACAGTAGAGTATATCAATGAAATCGATTCTCAGATGTTTTGTATCGGATGCTGTTTTATCTCCCGGCGTTTGAGCTTTCCACTTCAGTGATTCTAGCCCCAGGACATCTAATTTATGTGGTGCTATAAATGTGCAAGGGATTTTTAAATGTTTTTGTACCGTGAATGTTTTTTGATGATTTCATTGGTGTAACATTAGGTTAGTACAGAGATTCTGCCGCCAGAGACCCATTTAATAAAAAATAAAAAATAAAAATCACTTCCATGGACCCCCTCAACACTGATTTCTGAACATAATCCAAATATTCAAATACTAAGCTCATTATTTAAATATGCACGAAAAATGCTGGGTCTGTTTTTATTTTATTCCTGACCATTTCAACATGTAGCTCATATTAGGTCCAAGTGGACTTTATTTATAGACCTACTTATTTTTTTAGGAGGCTTTCACACAGGCAGGATAGTCCAAAACATCATGCAGTAACATTAAACATTGTACAGTATATTCTCCCAATGAATAAACTCAAAATGCTCATAATGTATTACAGCGCTGAGTCACTGCTCATGTGAACAGAGTCCTAATGCAGCATTAATTACACAGCGCCGATAAAAAAACAGCCGTCTGTTGGGACTCTTAATGTTAATAAACCCCTGATAAAAACTATTAGGTTACATCTCCTCATCCCATGACATACACTGAAGCTGAGCTCTGATGACAAAGACCTCTCCGTCGTTGAAGAGCTGCCTCGGGTCTTTATCAGCTGCGGTCCTCAGAGGCTGACATTTCTTCATTTAGTCATTGCTCCAAGACTCTTCATTCAACACACCCGTATATTTCTACTCGACGGGTCACTACAGTAATCACCAAACTGTGTCCTCTAGATCTGTCCTCTAGATGGGCATCTTTACTACAGATCACACATGCTAAAACTTTATTGCCCCTGGCCGTCAGCAGGTTTTCCTCTTATTAATAACAGCAATAATGTTTCATCCATCTGCTTACTGTTCTCCTGGCTGCCCTAGACACCCCTCACTCCTGTCAACAGCCTAAATGAAGGTTAGAAGTGGGATATTTGTTGGCGTACCGTCTTGTACTCTTTCCATGTCCTCTGAAAGTCGACACTACCATCCTCACGGCGTTGAATTACTGTCCATCCTCCGCCAGCAGATTCCATATTACAGTATACCTGCACACACACACGCACACACATACACACGAATCCATTAAAGCACATTCTTAAGAGAAACCTCTAAGTTACACTGCCTATTAATAGCAATTGTTTATTTTATATTAAGCCTATGCCGTCCGGCAAATATGTCTCTAACTAATCACATACTAGAGCAAAATCACCCCTTTTTTCTGACTTAAATGGATTTACACCTTATAATTTGTTCTGACCATCTTGCTCACTCTGACATAAAATTAAATATTAAATAAATGCCATTTTAGTGACACCTACAGGAAAATTGCCTTTTCATGATCATTCTTATCCAGCTTGTCAAACTTATTAGATGCGCTGAAAGCTCAGACATCTTTGTTTGTCCTGCTTGATTAAAGATATCAGAAGAAAAATCTCTGTGATATTTTATTTCATGTCTAATCTAGCTAAGACTATTATAGTTTTTTTTTCCTTTAAGCTACCTAATTAATACACATCTAACAGCAGATAGACAGAAGTTCCCGACAAGCTGTTTTTTTGCGGTCTGGCTAAAGTAGGCTTGCCTACATGTTTAGTTAGCAATTAAAGCAGGGCAGAAGTCCAGGTCTAAGATCAGAGCGGAGACAAAAAGGGACACATGGCTGTAATCTAGCCATGTGTGGCTCAGTGTAAACCAATAAGCGGCAAATCGGTGACTGCTGCTCTTTGGTGGTGGAGGAGGGATTTTGTTAACCTCACATACATCCAGCTGAATACACACGGTCCAGTCAGAGGACAATTACTCGAGAACCACAGACTTGACTTATGGTGAAACTAGACACCCCGGCACATGTCTATACACACACACAACACTCAGATGCCAGCGAGACTGAAGAGTTGTGCGTTAAAAGACTTACACAACATATAAATTCCTCCAGTTTTCACACTATAAAACGGACCCTACAGTCTCACCTATGTACATAATGCAGAGTTCACTTCCCCAGTTCAGCTTTAGACCAGTGCAAGCTAATCCTGTCCATCAACTGCTATACATTATAGTTAGCTCAGCTAACATCTGATATAAAAAGGAACAAAATTTGGACTGACTAAAGGTCTTTGAGTACTGGATTTGGAGTCACTGATATAAATAAATGATAAACGTAGTGTAAACTAAATAACGCCCGAACGCTACACTCACTGCACTCAGTGTTATCTTGCTAAACCAGCAACTGCGTCACTGTTGCTCACAATGGCTTTCTTCCAATCTACCAATGTTTTGCATCAGCATTTCTAATGGACTAATATAGGGTTTCCTAATCTGGCTCTAATATGCCCATAATATTCTCATTAGTCTTGTTGATTAACTGGTGATTTCAATCAGAGATGTTTGGAGTAAGAAATTTACTAATGTAAGCAGTGGAGGCTGAGAATGTGAGAACCAGAATGTGTGGAAATCTTAAAAGTGCTGAATATCCTTTAAAAAAAATATGAATATGAAAACACACACACACACCCACACCTTTTTAGTTTCTTGTGGACTAATGTTGATGGTGTAGACGCCATTTTTCTGGAATCCTGCCTCATAGAGATCAGCACAGTCCCGGAATTTCTTCTCCTCGTCGGCTTGTTTCGTGCTGTTGGGCACCACTGTGAAAGACAGATCGAGTTAGTTCACTGATTTCTACATGGAACTGTCCATTTTTCACAGCTTGAATGTTGAGAAAGCCTTCACTGCTTCTGTAACTTGTTACAGAATGTATCACACGATCCGTCACCGAGAACGCCTCCATTTCAACAAATCGAGATTCATCCATATGAACAATCGACCGACTGACATTCGACGGCACATGTAATACTTAGAAGCAGCGGGTGATAGTCTTCACAGATTCTATGATGCTCATGCCGATTGTGGTTTATAATACTTATGAGAATATTAAAGCAGAGGTTTTATGATGCAATGTATTTTGGAGTAAAAGCAGAGAACATTTTCTGAAAAGACATCCAGCGGTTATGATTGGCAGGGAGTGTTCAGAATTTATTGTTTCTCAGGATGGGAAAGGGATTACATGTGTTTAACATCATATGCCACTTTTACATCTCTGGATAGACATGTACAAATCAATC